>NW_024424119.1:6341867-6528666 GCF_017311325.1 Ursus maritimus
ACTCATTAGCCATCAGGGAAATTAAAATCAAAACCACATTGAGATACCACCTTACACCAGTTAGAATGGCAAAAATTGACAAGGCAGGAAACAACAAATGTTGGAAAGGATGTGGAGAAAGGGGATCCCTCTTACACTGTTGGTGGGAATGCAAGTTGGTACAGCTACTTTGGAAAACAATGTGGAGGTCCCTTAAAAAGTTAAAAATTGAGCTACCCTATGACCCAGCCATTGCACTACTGTGTATTTACCCCAAAGATACAGACATAGTGAGGAGAAGGGCCATATGCACCCCAATGTTCATAGCAGCATTGTCCACAATAGCTAAATTGTGGAAGGAGCCGAGATGCCCTTCAACAGATGACTAGATTAAGAAGATGTGGCCCATATATACAATGCAATATTACTCAGCCATCAGAAAGAATGATTACACAGTATTTGCAGCAAAACGGATGGAACTGGAGGAGATTATGCTAAGTGAAATAAGTAAAGCAGAGAAAGACAATTATCATATGGTTTCACTCATTTATGGAACGTAAGAAATAGGAAGATCAGTAGGAGAAGGAAGGGAAAAATGAAGGGAGGGGTAAACAGAAGAGGGAATGAACCCTGTGGACTCTGGGAAACAAACTGAGGACTTTAGAGGGGAGGGGGGTGGGGGATTGGGATAGGTCAGGGATGGGTATTAAGGAGGGCACATATTGCATGGTGCACTGGGTGTTATATGCAAATAATGAATCATGGAACATTGCATCAAAAACTGGGGATGTACTCTATGGTGATTAATATAACAAAATAAAAATTATTTTAAAAAAAGGAAATAAGGAATTTGATTCTTGAAGCTAGGTCTTAAAAATCCAAATCCAGAGATATTTTTTCTTTTCCTTTTTTCCCCCTAAACTTTAGAATTTCTGATAATGAATTTTAAGTCGTCAGAGTTCCTTTGTGAGTAAAACAAGAAATGAGAGGGGCGATGCTATAATGTACATCTTTTTATTAGGCTGCAAGGTCATTCACAAAAACTATGTTTTGCTAATTGGGTTATCTTGCTGTACCTCTAAAATCCAAATAAACTCCATAAACTTCTTAGAAAGAAAAAAAATAGCAAGGATTCCACTGTTCTGTTAGGAACATGTAGTTTTAACTTCAGCCTACTTTAAATGAAAACAGTAAAAAAATTAATCACATTTTAGATTTTACTCTAATGTCTTGTTTGTGTTACATATGCTTAAAAACATGTTATTCTTATTGAAACTTAGATGTTCATGTGCTGACTTCTATATCAACTGCTATTTTCTCTATGGGAATAATTAATTTTTATCACTGCACTTTTGTACATATATTGTTTTCTCACAGTTTCTTTTCCAATCTCAAATTTTTTAATTAAGGATTTTACTTGAAAGAGGATGATAAAAGGTACAAAGAGATCTGATGTCAAAGCAAAGTACCTCACTGAGAAATATTCAAGTGAATTCTATATTTGTTATCTTAAAATAAAACTTCAAAGGAAATGATGGAAGATTTTCAGGTTTCTAACTGTCTTAAAAAGGAAAAGAAACAAAAAAAATGATTAAAAGTGATGAAAAGCCATGTAGATGAATAGGTCTTTATAATCATATGTATGACTGCCTACTGGACTCCTAGCTTTTCATTTATTTTATTTCTGGCTTTTCTCTGGTGGAGGGAGAGTATCATTCTTTAATAGAGGGACATTCTGAATAATTTTAGTACAACACTTAAATCTACTACATAAAAAGGCTTATTTAATCAGGAGCTATGGTTTTGTGATACCATTCTTGACCCATAGTACAGGACCTGGCTTTTAATGCATAAAGATATCTGGTTACCATGACTGTAATTACCATAATTTTACACCTATTAATTTTGTCTGTAGAATTAATTTCCATAACTTATGACTTGAAACAAAAACATCAGTCTTGTTCCATAGTTTCCAAGAGCAGAATTATTATAAACCTTATAAATGCCAAATGTTATTATTATTTTTCTTTTTTCCTTTCTCTGAATCCTCCAAACTGATTCCCTCTTATTAAAATTCAAACAGCTGTGAAATGGCCAGGCGATTTAAAGATGAAAGTAAATGTGAAGTGACCTTCATCCATGCTGAACAAATAGAATATTATAAACACATTTCTAGTTGAAGTTACACAAAGCAAATTAAGAAATACCTAGGGCTATAATTTACTACAAAAATGTTTCTTAAATTTCTGACAGTTTCATTTAACTGACTAATTAAATTTGCTTGTAGGCATTTTAGAGATGGAGTCTAATAACGCACTGTCATTTGGGAAGAAAATGAAAATTACTTTTTTTGTGAGAGAGATGTTTGTAATGGTCCAGGTTTCCTACTAAACATTTGACAAATATCTGTAAGTATTTATGCCTAGCTGTATTAGATGATAATGCCAATTCTATTAAAAGGTGATTAAAAGAAAATCTCACACGTAATAATTTGGAACTATAATGTGCATTTTCTAAAGGACCTGTCAAGGGACAAAGTTAAAATATATTTCTACAACATGAACAATATGCATCCACTATATATTTTGTTTACTCATTTCACAGAAATTAACATGTGAGGATGACCCACTTTACAATTCTCCATCCTGGATTGTGTGCTTCTTCCCATGAATGAATGAGATGAATTTCCTCCCCAGGAGTTTGTATGTAGTAGATATCAGCGTGAGACTGCTGTGGAGGACTTAGCTTGCAGTGTTTCCTAGTATATTGAGAGGGCTAATAGATTTTTTGATTTCCCTCTGAAGAAACCAAGCCTACAAACTCTTTTTTTATTTTTTTTTATTTTTTTTTTTTTTTGGCGTCATGTTGTAAGGCTGCAGGGAAAAACATTCAAATACAGTTTTGCAAACAGTGTCTTCAGGCGAATCTTAGAATAAAATACCCTACAATCTTCTATAATTATACCCCTGAATTGTGGATAATGGTCAAAACACTGATTTTCTCTTTTTATTCTCTTTAGAAACAATCTAGGCTCTTGGCATGTAAAATATAAAACACCTGACAACGTTTAATAATTATTTCCTTTCATTATGTGTAATTGTGTTATTCATTTCACAAAAATGACATTTAAGAGAAAAATGTGAAAGCTACAATTATATAATTATTTTGCCAAGTGCCAATGCTTGTATGCTATGTGAAACCAGACTAGCTCAGGATTTAAAATTTCACTGAATCTATGCGCAAAATCATCTACATTTAATTTAGTTCCTCTCTTACCTCCCATTAACCTGTGAACTCCGAAGCCATGAAGTGGTGTTTGCTCATCATGGAATACCCTTCAGCCCCTAGGATAACACCTGACACATAGTAGTCTTTTGTTATGCATTTGCTGACTTGAACTGCCTGACATGATTAAAATGAAACTAAATTAATAGGGTGTGGCATTCGGGGAAGGAGAACGTAAAAAAGAACAGCCTTTATCATTCTTGCTGCTCTAGTGGTTTCATGTTTTCACACTGATTAAAAAAAAAAATCAATGCTCAGATTTGTAGCAAAAGTGAGAAAATATTTTCATGATAGTAAAAATGACACCATTATTGGTGTTAATTAGAGAAAACTGGGAGGATTTCCAGTTTCTGATTTCTCTTGCTGCATAAAAACTTAAATCAACACTCTGAAACACCTCCTACCATCCCAACTTCATTTTTAATAAGCACCTTGGAATCAAATCATAACCTTGGCCTATCAGTCTACGCTCTGTCTACTCTCTGAGCTATACTTTCCCTAGATGGTTTAGATGGTCGATTTTTGCTGTGTTCACTGGAAGTCGGCCACCTGTAGTCACATAGAGCTATGTTTATTCAGCTTTCAGCAATAAATGAGAACAGGTACCAAAAGAACCATGGGAGTCTCAGTGCCAGGAAGTTTGAAGGGATATCTTACAGTCTTTGTGCTCGTTCTGGGTGATTTCCAGCAAGTGTAGGGGAACGGATGTCAGTTTTAGGTTGGGTGGCATCAAGAAGCAGGGTCAGTTTGGTCTTTGGGTAGCTTGATAATTTCTTATTGAGGAGACCTGAAAGGAGGAATAGATTTGTGAAGTGCAGCAGCCTCTGGCCGAGGGCTTATGTTAAGGGTATAATAGGAAAACATGCTTGTGACCTTGTGGGCTTTAGCGTAAACGTCAGAGCACAGCAGTTGGGAACGCCCAGCTTGCCCAGTGGCCCAGAATGCCCGGCTTACATAGCAGTTGGGAATACCCGGCTCGCTCAGGGTGGAACGCTGCCCTCAGATAACGAGCGGCCAGGAACGCCTGGTCTGCTAAAGGGCAGAACGCTGCCCCAACCGAAACTTGATTGCTCTTGACAATAGCCCACGGGGTCCATAGAAACGTGTTTAAGAATAGGCCTCACTTGCTGAATGTTACATCATCTAATCCCCTGACCTTCCCAGTGATATACTACTATTCACTAGGGTGTAATACGGATCATCCTCTTGATTGTCTTTGATTGTTTATTGCCAATAAATACACAAGGTTGCAGCTGTTCCAGGAGATCGCACTCTTGGAGGTGGCACGCCTTGCGGTCGTCCCCTGCACCCACGCTCTCTTTCGCAAGCTAACCTGTCTGTGACTCGTCCTTCTCCTGAATCAACACCGCAGCTCCACGGGCGGTGTCACGGCAGTGAAGGACACAGAAACAATAATCACTGAAGTTAGCCAGAGGAGGAGAATGGCTAGTTGTTATTGCTTTTGTTTTGGTTGCTTAGTGTGCTTGTCTCGGTCTTGTTCTGCCCTGGTTGCAGAGTGACATTTTTGGAGTTTTGTTTATAGTCTACAAATGTTTATATGTTTAGTTGGAAACATGACAGGTAAATTGAATGCTTTTAGCTGCCACTTTCTAAGGTCATTTTTTTTTGTATCTTACCAAAGATTACTATAATTATTAGTAATTATTAAAAGATTTTTTTTACAATATTGGGGTAAGATTAGACAGGTGATGAAGAGTTTGTCCTGTGACTACTTCATCTAACAGAAATCCACTCATTATTAAGGCACACTTGTTCTTTCTATGTCACATCTCCCTTTCAGTCCAGTTGGCCAGGAAAACTCTGGGCTTGCCATTTCTATGGCATAAGCAGAAGCAGCACTTTTGGTAACAGAAGTCTAGGGTGCAAACTGAAAATCTACTATCATCCTGGAAACTGTGTTTCAGGTAGGATTTCATAAGGATTCATCAGACTGGAGTTCAATCTAGCTTTAATGGTTACTTGTATGCCACTGCACTGTATAATTTTTGGTTCAGTAAAGGCCTTATCTTATGTAAAAATAGGCTGAGATAGGTTGGTTTTTACCCAGAACTCAAAATATAAGAAATTGATACAGATCAGGAGAAAAGAGTTTTCATGTCAAAACTTTTTTTTTTAAGATTTTATTTATTTATTTGAGAGAGAGAGAGAATGAGCAGGAAAGGGGGTAGAGGGAAAGAGAGTAACAAACTCCCAGCTAAGCAGGGACCCTGACGTGGACTTGATCCTAGGACCTGGGTCATGACCTGAGCCGAAGGCAGATGCTTAACTGACCGAACCACCCAGATGCCCTCCTCATGTCAAATCCGACTCATTGAGAACAAGATGTTGGATTCAGCAGCCAGTGCTAAATAATGGTGAACCAATGCCTGATTTAAATACCTGGGGATTGAAAGTGAACATGGGCTTTTGACCAAAAGATCTGAATCACGCTTATTGGCCCTTAAGGAGTGTGTCTATGAAAGAAGGGATGGGGGCTATGATAGAGAATATGTGTGGGTCCAATATTATTAAAAACAACTAAACATAAATGACATTTTCCATGGATATCAATGATGCTAGTTCAAGTAATACACAGACACTGTCTTAAATCCTAAAGATAATAAAAAAAATTCCAAGAGAAATAGAGGGCATCTACAATACCTAGTAGCAAACTAACTATTTAGGGCACTTTTTTTTACCTGAGAGAGGGGCTTACTTGGCATTTTGCTTTACATTTATCATCATTCCACCAAACAACTAGAATAAAAGTCATGGTCTAACAAAGTCTTTGGTGCCTCTGATCAAGGGTTCTATTTTACCAGAAGGTAAGTTCACAAATGGGTTATGGAAATTTAGATTAAAGTGGAAGCTTCATGTATCATGTTACTTCCAGGTGATTAGTACGATACAGCAATGGAGTGCAGTGTTAAATACCCAGGTGAAGCAGACATATTTAATTGCACAGGCATCTTGCAAGGAATGGTTTCCTTCCTTAGAAAGAAAACTTTTTAATGACTCAAGTTTTTCTTCAAGAGGATTATGGTTGAATAATTAAAAGGACGTAGAGTAAAGGCAATTTTAGCATAAATATTACAGCAAGTACAAAAATGTTAATAATATCAAAGTATTTCTTTTTTTCTAAAAATTTTATTTTACATTCAATATCTTCAACGGCCTCTGGCCATGCATTTTTACATTCTTAAGCAGTGACAATTGCAGCAATTTCCATATACTTTCTGGCTGTCTAGATGACTTAGAAGAGTATCCCTTGGATACTCACTCACCAAGGCAGCAAATAAAGCAGTAAATGTTGAGCACATTCATAGAATTGAGAATTAGCAAGAGAAATAAGATTCACACAATAAAAAAAAAGAGACAGGACCATTTGTTATCATCAGGAGGCACTTCCTGCAATATTTTAGGAGGACCTGAGCCTAAAAATCAGAAGGATGGGTATATAAATGAAGACTTGTTTTGGTTGCAAGTTATAGAAACTCACACTAAGATGAGGAAAAAGAAGAAATATATTGGTTTATGTGATTAATATGTCTGGAGAATGACCTTTAGGCACAGCTGGCTTAAAGGACCCAAATAATTTTTTTTAAGTTTATATTTAAATTTTAGTTAGTTACCATACAGCAATATTAGTTTCAAGTGTACAATTTAGTGATTCAACACTTGACTATAACACCTAGGCTTATTACAACAAGTACACTCCTTAATCCCCATCACCTATTTAACCCATCCCCCCACCCACCTTCCCTTTGGTAACCATGAGTTTGTTCTCTATAGTTAAGAGTCTGTTTCTTCGTCTGCTTCTCTCTCTCTTTTTCCCCTAGATTCATTTGTTTTGTTTCTTAAGTCCCACATATGAATGAAATCATATCGTATTTGTCTTTCTTTGACTGACTTAAATCACTTGGCATAATGCTCTCTAGCTCCAGCCATGATGTCATTGCAAATGACAATGTTTCTTTCTTTTCTTTTTTATGGCTGAGCAATAACATATATATATATATATACACACACACACCACTTCTTCTTTATCCATTCCTCAGTCGATGGACATATGGGCTGTTTGCATAATTTGACTGTTGTAGGTAATGCTGCTATAAAGCTACTTTGTAGGGCAATTGCCGGATCACAGGGTAGTTCTATTTTTAACTTTTTGAAGAACCTCCATACTGTTTCCAAGAGTGGCTGTACCAGTTTGCATCCCCACCAATAGGGCAGGAGGGCTCCTCTTTCCCCACATCTTTGCCAACACCTGTTGTTTCTTGTGTTGTTGATTTTAGCCATTCTGACAAGTGTGAGGTGATATCTCATTGTAGTTTTGATTTGTGTTTGGAAAAATAGGACCCAAACACTTTTCAATCTCAGTTTCTCTCTAAATCTTCTTCTTCATCTTTCTTTTTTTAATTTGAGAATAGTTGAAACATAATGTTACAGTAGTTTCAGGTATACAACATAGTAATTCAACAACTTTATTAGTGATTACGCTATGCTCACAAGTGTAATTCATACAACTTAACACCAAAAAAAAATCTGATTAAAAAATCTGATTAAAAAATGGGCATAGGACCTGAATAGACATTTGTTGTTGTTGTTTGTTTGTTTGTTTTTTCTATATCTTTTTCTCTGCCTTTCTTTGGCTCTGCTTTTCTCAGTATTGACTTTAACCTCAGGCAGTTTCACTAGTCACAGAGATCCATATAGTCTTTAGCAGACCAAGGTCTCTTCCCTCCAGTTTAGCAATGAAGTATAAGCTCTTGGTGTCCTGTCTATATTCCCTTGGTACTCATAGTTCCCACCCGTGCCGGTGGCTTCCTATCCCAAGCATCTGCAATCTGTCTGCCTAGGGGCTTTCTGTGGCTGTTGGAATAAGAGGAAGCTGGAAGAGTGAAGGATTTAATGCCTCCTGGAACAGCCCTCAGCTTTGAGGTATGTTCTTCACCATCGTCCAGAAATTCCCCATGAGACTGAACCCCAGTTTCCCAAAGCAGTAATCACCTCATTAGCATACTCTCAACTGTTTTCTTGTCCTTCCCTGCACACTTTCCTCTTCCCATAGCAGTGCTTCTTTGGATCAATTCTCAAATAAACTACTTGTCCTCAAATCCTTGCCCAAGAGTCTGCTGCTATGGGAATCCAACCTAACACAAGCAGCTACAAAAGAAGATAGTTTTTTTCCTCTAGATACTAGAGAAAAATATTAAGAAAAATATTAAGTCTTAGGTACTCTGAGGGCCAGGTTCAAGTCATGCCCTCTCTTTTGCTAAGAAGAATCAAGATGTATATTTCCTATATAAATGAATATGTCTATTATACAAGGAGTAATACATGTGGGGCTGGCAAAATGTGATATTTCCACATGAATTTGGGATATTTCATAAGTGAAAAATAATTGTATAAGGCAGAGAATAAGGAACATTTATTTCTGGCTTCCAAGGGACATCACCAAATTACTATTTAACTACTCACAACCTCCACAATTGTTTAGAGTAACATTCTGATTTCTAAATAATTCTAAATTCTAGAATAACACTCTGAAATCTAAATAATTCTAAGTAATCCAGTAACAATTATAATCTATTTTTAGGCTATTAATTTGATGTAGATATCCTGATATTTAATTAAGTACCTTTGGAAAGTGAACTAATGAGTTTATAGATCATAAGAAATAAAGTTTTATTTATTATTATTGGTTTTAAAAACAATAAATTTGTGGGACTCTAATGAAAATCAGAAACAATGAAAAGGATACTAATAAATTGGATATATAGACTCAGGCAGATTTTTCTGGTAGATAAGTGAACAAGCTACACTTAAGCAATTTTTTTTTTATATCAACTCTAATGGAAAGCACTAGAAGTATTCTACATGTATTATGACCCCCAATGGAAACACAGAAACACACTAGGATTGTTTTCTTCCTCTTTCTTTCTTTTAATTTTTTTTAAATTTAAGTCAAACCTATACACTCTGAGGTTTATCTCAATTGAAATGCCATTAAATCTTTTTTTTTTAAAGATTTTATTTATTTGACAGAGAGAGAGAGAGAGACAGCAAGAGAGGGAATACAAGCAAGAGGACTGGGAGAGGGAGAAGCAGTCTTCCTGCTGAGCAGGGAGGTGACATGGGGCTTGATCCTAGGACCCTGGGATCATGACCTGAGCCGAAGGCAATTGCTTAACGAATGAACCACCCAGGTACCCCTGAAATGCCATTAAATCTTGGTATGAGACCCATTCATGGGGTTCATTCTGAAGTCAGACCCAGGAGTACAAGGACAGAATTACCAGGATTACTTGTACACTGAAGGTTATACTTGATGACTGGAAGGGATGGATAGTGAGTAAGATAACTTTTCTAGGACATATATATGGTGTATCAGAAATAAGCTACACAGTATGGAAATCAAATGGGGGAGGCAGGGCATGTAAAATGACCATGGTGGATAATAAGCACTATCATCTGAACCAGAAATTCTTTCTTAATTAATATCACAATACATTTGCTAGCTAATGAAGAGAAGCCACCAGTCATTGGATATCACTGGGAGTAACTGAGTAAATTTAAGTTCAGCTCTCAAAGCTTAGAAATTATTTGGTTAAAGAATTCATGGGAAGATACAGGCAATGCAATGCATATTCAGCACTAGAATAAGGAATTGACTTTTCTGCCACTAACTGTACTAACTGGAAGGAATTATTTCAGCTCACCAGGGTAGATATGTGAAGAAGTTCTGTGTCAAAAAATGTGACATGTGGGGCACCTGCATGGCTCAGTTGGTTAAGCATCCTCTTGATTTCAGTTCAGGTCATGATCTCAGGGTTGTGAGATAGAGTCCCATGTCAGGCTCCATGCTGGGTGTGGAGCCTGCTTAAGATTCTCTCCCTCCCTCCCCTCTGCTCCTCCTCCCCCTCTCCCCACCGTGCTCCCAGTTCACTCTCTCTCTCTCTCAAAAAACAAAAACAAAAAAGGTTACATGTGCTTCACATTTACAATTTCATGGCTTCTCAGGCACAGGCTACCGACCAGAGTACAGATTCAGCAGAGCTAAAGAGATATCATTATCCAACTTAAAATACAAAACAAACAACATAAACAAAACTGCCTCAGTTTTAGGAGGAAAAGTATAATCCACTTGGATACCACAGGTTGCCTGGTAGCCCTCTGATTAAATGTTCCTAAAAGGGGAAATGCACAGTAATCTTACAATAATGAAAGAAAATGGAAATTATGCAGAAGGTAGTGCATTAGATTTGCTTTTCTTACTTTAATTTCTCTAGGCTCATAGGGAACATTTTCATGGCCCTGAGTATACCCTCGCTACTTCAATTTCTGAATCATTTAATGTTTTAGCATCATTTAGGGGGGAGAGACTGTTAACTTTGAGCTTGACAGTTTTGGGTAGTAAAGATATCAAAAATTGGGAATATTTTATATTTAAGAAGGATTAACAACACTTTACAGAATTAAAACAGAAGTTTTAAAAAACCTAAGAGATAAGTAAGTGTCCTCCCATACACCTGCAGGAAGAGGATCAGATAGAAATCCAGGACAAGAAGTGGCCAAAAAGTGGTTTTGAGGAATTTCGGGTTCTTTGTTAACCTTCCAAATGTATTCTAGGTTATGACTTGAGTGGACCTAAAGACTACTAAAAAAGATGAGAACAACAAGCCAAAGAATGAGAAAAAAAAGAATGACAAAGAATGTTAGCTGTATAGAGAAGCACACTTATCTTCACTTCCTGAAAAGGCTGGGAGAAACCCAGCCACAACGCCTGTTTGATTGAAAATGCCCTAGAAAGAAAATACCCAAGGTGTGACCTTGAGCAAGTAATATCTCCTAGCTGGTCTTCATCTATAAAATCAGGGAGTTGGATAAGGAGGTCTAAAAAGTTCTTTTCAGCTGTAATATTTTCTAACTGTGTGGCCTTCCATGAACAGAATTCCTTTTTTTTTCTTTTTGATAGTCTACAGGGAATATATTTCATGAAGCTATTCAGTCTAATGAATCACTTGCTGTAAGCCATTTTGGGAAAATGCGGTTGATACTCTGTGCCCTCTGAAGAAATGAAGAGTACCTTAGCTTTGCTTTAGGGTGTTTTTAAAGGAGAGTAGATCTGAATTTGATCATACATGACACCACTATGCTGTGTAATGTGTCCTAGCCTCCCCTCCAACAATGCTGAATTTCAGAAAAAGCTAGAAAGGAAGAGACTTTTCCAGGTGTTCAAAGTAGTAAATAAAACTGAGATTCATAAAGTCAGTATTTTCTTTGAGGTTGGCACTAAAGTGAAGCTTGAAACAATTGAATCACCTCTCTATGTCAGTGATTTTTTCACATACAAAATGTGATGTTTGGGCCCATATCTACTTCTATGTTTCAGACATGTTAAGGAGACTGTAAAGACAATCTGTGAAAGGCCTTGAGCTACAGCAAAACAGAGGTACACAGACATAATGCTGTTTGTAATCATCATTATGCTGCTATTTAGTTTTGCTGAGTGACTCCATTTGACTCATCAACTCAATATTCCAGCAGTAAAAACAAATGTATTTCCTTGGAAATGCATTTTATGTGTCTTTAGAGAAGGCAATATAGCCCGTTGGACAACATTTTCAGAAGGTGCAATTTCACGTGATTCTCATGTTTTTTAAGTTGAAAAGCTATTTAAAGTTATGTTTTCTAATTTTCTTTATTTCTGACATTCAAAACCTCATTTCAATTAAATCTTATTACACAGAACTAAGCATACTTTCACCTGCAGTTTTCGACAAGGGTGATAAGAGGGGAAAAGAAAAATGATGATCAGTAAAAATTGTGCCTCAGTTCAAATATCAACTCTTAACACATTGTCAGTTACCAAATAGGAAATACTGCTGAGGTTATTTCTCCTTCAGACTTAAATCATGCAACTTAATTTTTTGTCTTACAGGAAATTTTGAAAATCAAAACTTATATTTCATTTTACTTTATATCCAGAACATTCGACTGAAGCTTAAATGTTGTGGCTATGTATGAAATCTGTCGGCAATAATAATAGCAGCTTATTTGCCCTTATTTTAATAGAGTGCTTCCTATTATTTGACAGGCACTTGCATTAACTACTTTAATTAAAAAAAAAAAAACCCTCTCAAGTCAGTACTACTGTTAATTCATTTTAAATTTTGGGAAATTAAGTCACAGAAAGGTTGAGGAGGAAATAATTTGAACCTTACAGCTACTGAAGACACAACTGAAATTTGAATTAGGCAGTCTAGCTCCAGAGTCCACCCACTTAGTACAATTCTACATAGGGTCCCTACCCCAAGGGATTCTACTGATGTTGTGGGGCTCTGTTACTGGATATAAGCAGCGAGTTTATCACCGTGATCATCTACTATGATACGTTAACATAAAATGTCACATAGCTCTGAATTAGGTGGGGAATTGGAAAACAAAAATTGGTTGAGATCTAGAAGACACAATTTTAGTTGTGGCACTTCTTTTGACTTAATGTTTGATCCAGAACAAGTCACTTAATCTCCTTAGGCTACAAGTCCTCATGGATAAATAAATAAGTAAGTACGTAAAACTGCTGGGGTATGGGATTTGATAAAGCTTTTCCCAAAATGATTAAATGAAGATTCTATAAAGTGCTTAACTTGTCTAAAAATAACAGATGTGACCTTATCCAGTTTTGTAGGGAAATAAGTTCCATTGCTATAAAAATATTTTCTAAATGTACATTGTATATTCCATTGACTTGATTTGGATTTTTGATGAAGACCAGGTTTATTCTTACGAAAAAACCAAACAAAGCAAGACATCAAGATATCCATCATTAAGAGGACATACGTAAGCAATAATAAAAAAACAATGGGTCACGTGTTCATACTTCGAACTCAATATATTTTTCATTGAAAAGAAGAAAAACACCTTTCTAGGGAAGAATAGAAAATGTTACAATGATGTAATAAACTCTGATAATATAACTTAATCAAGACAAAGAATCGGAAACCGGGGATGTACTGTATGGTGACTAACATAATATAATAAAAAATCATCAAAAAAAAAAAAAGACAAAGAAAGAAGCTTTTTCCTAACTTACTAAAGCGAAAATCACTTGGAAGAGACACATAAGTATATTTACTTAATTAATTGGCTTGGCTACATAGCATGCTTCAATCTCAAAGTGGTAGGCATGGCCATAGCAGAAGGTGAAAATTACTAGAGGCTCTGATACTCTGGTCCATCACTGTTGAGAGAATAAGCACCAACTCACGAGTAGCAGCACAACGTAAGAATTATTGGATATTAGATGTGTTATAAATATTCATGTTTTATATTTTTGTACTATTTTTAGTATTGGTAAATGAAACAAAGTGGGGGAACACTAGTGAACCAGATGACAAAGAAAACATTCTTGCTGTAGTAAAATTTTTGGAAAGACAAGATCATACTCTCTAAAGTTGCTTAATGTCATCTGTTCCGATAGTGGTTATCAGAAATAAGGAGGCATCATCCTGGGATCTATTGTATTCTGGTATATCTTCTTCTGTGACTAATTATTACCTCATTTGTCAGGAAAGGAAAGAGGTTAAGGGCGTCTCCAAGCATGCATTAGGCAATAGTCTTCAGTTTAGATAAATCACACTACTAAAGTTTATCAAGGCATCCAAGTTTTCCAGTGACACCAACATAGCTGTATGACAAAGCCCTGGGATATACAGTATTCAGAAAAGGGGCCTGAATGTTCTTATGTTCTCTGAGGCATAGCTGGCAAATGACACATTTAGAAAAAAAAAATCTTGTCTTCCTTTAAATCTTATATATCTCAAAACACTTTCATAGTCTTTATGAACTAGGAAATAACCAAGTGAAATAAGTAACAATATCCCAATTTTTCAGGAGGAGAAACTAAGGCTCAAATAAATTGCAAATTATATAATATCATTTAAGTCTACAGCAGAGCTAAGATTTTAACCAAAGTTGTTTTGTTTTGAAAGTTAAATCCTTTTTTATCCCAATATAATAGTAAAAGTCAATGAATCTGAAAAACTCCCTGATGACATAAAAATATCTTGAGGAGTAGGCTCAGTAAATTAATTAGCTAGTTAATATTTTTGCCGAGAAGAGTTTATTTCATGAAAAGAAATAGCAACACCAAGAGGTGTTAAATTGGATCAGCTAAAGTTTGTATTTTTCTGCCAATTTTTTCCAGTTTTGTTGAAAAAAAATTGACATATATCAAGACATAAGTTTAAGGAGTAGAGCATGATGGCTTGACTTGCATATATTATGAAATGATTACCACACTAGGTTCAGCTAACATTCGGTAAGTTCATTTTAACCTGTCTCTCGTTAGGAATAGTTGCAGATGTGGTAACAAAACAATTCTGTAGAATGTATAAAATTGTTCCTTTAAAATATAAAAATATCTGGCTTGCAAATTTAATCTGAGATAGACATCTTAAAGACCAAATGTCTATCCCAGTGTTTAAATTTTCAACAAGATATTCTGTGATCCACAACAGCTATATTATTAGCTTTACAACTGTACATTGCCACTCTATTGTTGCCTTGGCTGAAAGAGATCCTGTTGCTAGGAAATCTTCCAGACTTGGTAAAGAATGATTTTAATTGATGATATCATTATTTCTTCTTTGCTGTAGGCCATATGCTACAACAGAAAGAATTTTTATTTGAGACAAAAAGACCTGGAATTGAATTTCTATTCATCCATCAACCATCTGCATGATATTAATCAAGCTACTGCGATAGACCTCTCTAAAGGTCAATCAAAAATTTCGTAAGACTTCCTTCATCCCTACCTATTGCCAAGTTTCTCTGAGCCCTGCCTGCCTGCCTGCCAAGATTGCTTCTTATCTTCTTTGCTTGATCCATCACCAATTTTCTCCTCTGGACCTATGGGTGTATATAATCCTCAGTTATGGCCATTCTCAGCCATACTGATGCCAATTAAGTCTCAAGTGACGATGCTGTGTGCTTTGAAATTCTGGACTCTGGTCATCTGTCTGGGTACCTTGACCATTATTCTGTCAATACTTACTGCAAAACTTGAACATCCTATCTCTTCTAGGCCCCCATTCTAACTCCTTCTCTCTTCCCTCTTCCAATCAGTGAACATGGAGTACAGACAGACTCATGTTTCTTCAGGGCTCTTGGCTGTTAGTCTTGGCATCTCCTATGCTGCTCTATTTCATCTTGCTCAGGCAATGGCTCAAAAAACACACTTCAAAAACCCTTATTTATTTTTGATTAGGAGATCTTATGCAGATCCAACCTTTTCTCTTTGAAATTTTCAAATTTGTGCTCAAAGAAAACAAATATCCACACACTTCTCATTAAGCAAAATATAGATTTTAAGAGCATATAAATGCACTTACTTTATTATATACACTATTAATATCTCTCTCACAAACATTCTTGCATATGTTGTAAATACTCTGTTTGTCCTTTTAGGTGTATTTTCCACAATTCTCCACCAGTCCAGGGGGCTCAATGTTATGGATTTTGTCAGACTACCTGTCTTCCTTTTAGTTTGTTTGGCCAATGAAAGACTTTCCTGACAGGAAACCAGTGTGTGTGTGGGGGGAAGGGGGTGCTGTGATTTGTGCCCAATTTTCATAAGGCAAAGGATAGGCAGAGGCTGCATTCTTTTAGTTGGGAAGCTCTTTTCCTATGATAGTTCTGAGGAGTTCATGAAAACCACTGTCTCCTTTCCCCTCCTGGTCTTTGCTAGTCCCTTCTCAGCTTCTTTAATCCTATATACTCTTTAGTAAATGGTACCATCATTAAATTCTCTATACTCCTTTTGTACATGCCATCTGTTTTTCATAGGGCCCTGACTGATATAGTCTCCCTGCACCAAGTTTAACTAAGCAGTGTCTACTGCAAGTGTTCAGCTACCTTTTTAGAAATAATTGGTCCCTGAACAGAAACGGAAGAAGGAACTGGTAGAAATAGTTTACAACCCTTCTGTCAGGATTTAAAAATGCAATTTCTCATTTAAAATAGTCATACCCTAAAGATATATAAAGATATATAAAGTAGTCAAGTTTAATAGAACATTTTATACACTTTAATAATGTTTAAGACAATTCTATAAAAAGAATAAGGTTAAAAAAAAGGAATGAGTGATATTTTTCCTCTCTTATTCAGTTTATTTTATACTCGGATTTTAAAAATTTTCATGTCTGGGAAATTCCCTGCTCAAAAATCACGTCTGTAATTATGATCTTGGGAGTCTAACGATTTTAGATTTCCTTTTCCCTGTAGCCCCCTTTGAAGCTGCATCATTAAATCATCATTTGTACATCCTTTTTCTTTTTTCTCATATAACTGATAAATAGTACATGGTACTTCTGAATAACCAGGCTAGCGGTCATACTAGACTTTAATAAAAGACACTTGGGTTTTTGCTTGGGTCATCTTCAAGAAAGGACTTTCTTTTTTTTTCCCTGAATACTGCAGTAATCATCTTGAGAACTTTTTCCTACCATTCAATACAAAATTTGTACTTCAGAGATATTCCTATTTTGCTTTATCAAAGTACTCATAAGACTAATCAGTAACATTTGCTTTAGTAATTATGCATCATTGAACTTTTCCATCTTTCTTAAAAGGATTCTGATAGACTTCTAAATCATAATATCTCATGATATTGTTAGATAACTGTTACAGCAGAGGCTATTGGCTCTTTTTCAAGACTGGCTTCCCCTTCTTTCTGAGCATACCACTAGCCCATCTATCCCAGGCTCTTGTGATTAGTTATGGTAATTTGACAGAACTCCAACTCACTCTCGGGGTAAATGATGGATGTCATTCCTAAACCTGGCCTAGGGAAAACTCAAACATGCAGTCCTCATGCTCATTCCATTGTCTGACTGAATCATATGGATGTTACCAACAGAGTGACCATGAAAATCAGTCTGAAAGACAGTAAAGAGATCATCAGGATTTGTCACTGAATAACTGAATAGAGCAGAGTCTCTCCTGTCTACCTGGAGTCTCCCTTTATTTTAATTGAGCAGGAAAAATACTTCTGTTGAGCCAATATACATTGGGGGGGGGGTCTATCTGTTACAAAAGTTAGCTACCCTAACTGACACAAAGAGTAAGACCAAATTAATTCTTTCTCACTGATGGTTTAAAATGATTTTCTCATTTGTGTAGTGAATTTCCTTGACCCTTTGTTTTCCTCTAAATACTACATGGAAGCTGTCAAAAAATAAGCTTGTTAAATAAATACATATAATAACTATTTAAAGAGAGCCCAGTGGGATCCATACATTCTGCTAAACTCTGGGGATGAGCAAAAACAGATATATTCCTTGTCTCACAGATCTTGCTGACTAGTGCAGAAGGCAGACACTAACCAATAACTGCAGAAACAAAATAATATTTATGAGATAACTATTTTGAAAGAAAAAGTAATATGAAACACCTGACTTGGTATGAGGCAGGTATAATTTTTGAGAAAATGAGTGAAATCAGTAGAAAGAGTATGATTGTATCCTGAGCAGTAGATACACTATGTCCAAAGATGCTATGGATGAAGAGAGCATAGCAATGCAAGGACTTGGCATAAAGTCACTGTGACTGGAGCACAGCCCACTATGTGGTATGAGGTAAGGTTAAGAAAGTAAATATGAGCCAAGAATATGCAAGACTTCATTGATCACATTCTCCTCTCCCATCCACATTGTACATGGCAACCCAGCTTCCACGTATTCAGAAAGCTGCCTTTGTCAATACCACCTATCAGTTATCACCACTGACTTTCCTTACTATCGAATGTTCTGTGCTCATAGTTACTTCCTTTTCCATTAGAAACTTTGGTGCCTCACTCTCTTCATTCATCTCTAACATTATGGCAGATTGCATTTTCCAAACATTACCACAGGTTTCAGTTAAAAGACCAAGCATAGGTCTCAGATAGAAGTTATCATCAACCACTAGATATATGAACAATCAAGCCTGCAGGTGATTGTAGCCTTGAGATTTCAAGTTGCTCTAACTGATGAGTACAACAAAATATCTCTGCTGGGCACTGTCCAAATTGCAAATTTACAAGCAAAATACATGTCATTGTTTTATTCCCCTAAGTTTTAGAGAAATTTTTTGCACAGCAATAGGTAATCAGAGCAGATATTCTGGTTCCTTGTTTTTATTAAGTGATTTTCTTCAGTATAAAATTTAGTAAAGTGTGTGTTTTTTTGTTTTTATTTTTTCCCAAGTTAGCTTTCTGTGGTTCAAATCACTACTATCACCTTCTAACTACGTAAAAGAGTACAAATTGCTGTACGTAATTTTATTCATCTGCAAAATTGTGAAAATAATAGTAAATATGTCCTGGTCTTAGTATAATGGTTAAATGACATAATTCATGTAGGGCATTATAGCACTATACTTGGTATATTATGTACAAAGGTACATAATAAATTTTCAACAAATGCATTATTTTTATTTAACTTTGATACTTTGGGGTTGCCTATCATTCTACCAATAATTCTATCATCTTTTAGTTTGGTGTATTCTTCCCAGCATTCTTGAATATTCCCACTGCCTCAACAATCTCTTTCAAGTGATATTTGATTTCCTTTGATGTAAGTAGGTTTTGAGGCTACAACTAAAACCAATTGCCCTTTATAATTTTTCAGCATTGTCTCATATTTTGCAATATTTACTCTTTCCTTCCTCAGCATACCTTTTTAATGTAGATTAAAAAAATTCAGGATGCTAGGCATTTTATTTTATTTATTTTATTTTTTATTTTTTTTAAGGATTTTATTTATTTATTTGACAGGGACAGCCAGCAGAGAGGGAACACAAGCAGGGGGAGTGGGAGAGGAAGAAGCAGGCTCCTAGTGGAGGAGCCTGATGTGGGGCTCAATCCCAGAACGCTGGGATCATGCCCTGAGCCAAAGGCAGACGCTTAACGACTGCGCCACCCAGGTGCCCCAAGGCATTTTAAATAAAAGTATGAAAGTCATCTTACATTTAGATGACTTCTTATAAAAATATGAAACAAAGAAGACTAAAGGAGAATAAGATGGTAATTTGAGGAAAATATAATTTTGTATAAAATTTGTTAAGGAAAAGAGAGTATCTTTTTCCAAATGAAGTAAAAATTTTTTAACCAAAAAAAGTCATTTTAAGTTTTGTTTGTTTTTAAACCCTCAATGATTATGGTATGGACTTCTGGTTTTATCCACTAACCTGCTTGAAGTATGTGTCTGAAAAGAAATATATACTTCTTATTAAGAATTAGAAATTATAACTTTTAATATTCATAACTAAGTATTTAAATCAGTGATTTCAGTAGGCACAATCCATGCTAGTGACCATGAGTGGCCTTGCAGGGTTGGAATGTTGAAAATAATTTTTAATTGCACAACGAATCCTCCAGAAGAGTAATCCAAAAGAATATGTCTTTGAGGGGCATCTGGGTGGCTCAGTCGTTAAGCGTCTGCCTTCAGCTCATGGCGTGATCCCAGGGTCCTGGGATGGAGCCCCGCATCAAGCTCCCTGCTCTGCTGGGAGCCTGCTTTTTCCTCTCCCACTCCCCCTGCTTTTGTTCCCTCTCTCACTGGCCGTCTCTCTCTGACAAATAAATAAATAAAATCTTAAAAAAAAAAGAATATGCCTTTGAAATTTCCCATGCTTTGCCTTGTCAAATGTAGTCTTGTGAATCACTTTCTAGTTCAAGACTAATAAAGGCTAACATTATGGGACACCTGCTATGTGCCAGGCACTATTATAAGTTATTTAGCTGATTTAATTGAATTAATTTTCAAAGCAACACATTGGTACTATTATCATCTCAATCTTTTAGATGGATAAACACGCACAGAAAAATTAGTCATCTTGTTTAAGCCTACTTAGATGCTTGATACCTATTTAAGTGGGTACATATTGGGGGCTGAAATTTGGAAGACGACTCTGCTTCCAGAATCCTGCTTGTAGGTTTTGTGCCATGTGATGGACAAGTGGGTTCTGGTATAAAGCCTAATCTCTTAAGCATGACAGTCAAAAGCTTTCATGACGTGGCTCCAGCTCTTGTTGCCTACCTATTCCTTCCTTCCCTTCTCTGTAAACCAATTAGTATCATTTCACGAGAACACTGCATTCCTATCCCACCGTCTTTTTAAAAATGCTTACATTTGGTATATGTTTCTTCTTCCTTTTAGTTTGTCAAAATCCTGACAGTTTTTGTCAGGTCAGTTAAGTGGTGTCTTTTCCATGGAGATTTACCTGAGCCAGCCCTATTTATGAATGAGAAAGAAATCCTTTCTTTCTCTTTCCTCAAGAAACCACCTTGTTAGCTCTCATGCATACATTTAATAGGTTATATCCCAAGCTTCCTGAGAGTAAGAAACATTGTGTCTTCTTTTTTTGTCTCCCCAAAATGACTGGCATAGAGCCTTGAATAAAATCAGTATTCACAAACTGCTGGTTTAAGTTAAATTAGGTTCATTATTTCATGGCCCTTTACAGCATAGCAAACATTCTAAACAATTATGAAGAATCACTGTTCATAGAAACTTGATGAAGAATCTTTTATATTAACATGTTTTGATGTTCTAGGTATCTAGTATCTATGCAAGATAAAGTAGCTGACTCTAAAATTATCTTATGTGGGAAAGTATGAATGAAAAAATATTTCCAATTATCCAAATGTATTATCAAAGGTGACTCAAAGGCTAGGTCAAAGTAGTCGGGAAGCTGAAGGTTATAATATTTTTTGATTAACCTAAAATGATCTTGACATTCAGACATGATAATCCAATCAGAAAGAAAAGATTTTGTGTTTTGTGCCATGAGATTATTCAGTTATTTTTTTTTCCGTTCTTCATAATTAACTACATGCGACCAAATGTATTTTTAAAAAATAGAGATGCCACAGTATATCCACTAAAAATATAATAAATGTTCATCTGCCTGATGAAACATTTCCATTTTATGTACTCTACACTACAGACTAATTCATCCCTGTGGCAAATGTGTCAAGATAACAATGACATTTCCTCACTTGGCATTTGAATTATCCTAACAACATTTAATTCTGTGGAAGTACAGAATTTTCCTTAGTGGTCATCAGTCTTGTAATTCATTAAAAAATTTTTTTTTTGGTGTGTGAGGAATTTAATCAGATCATCCTGTGCTATCTGTTCAGTATGTTCAATTCTCTCTTTCCATCTCTATCTTAAAATTGATGAATTTTTATAGTTAAAATGTTTATCCATAACTCAATTAAAGATTTTTAATTTATCTGATTTAATACGCAGTGGGCAAGAAAGCACCTAATTCAACAGATATCAAAAATATCTCCCGCTGAATTGACATAGAGCCACTGTGGTAACATTTAGAGAAATCAATTGCATTACAATCAAGAGAAACATTCCCAAGGGCAAGAAAATATTGTGGCTCAAACCTCTACTACTGGGGGAGTGTTTAATTATGTGGACTCTTAGGGAGTTGTATAAACCAGGTGGAACATCAGGGAGTGCTTAAGTTTAAGTGCTACTACAAGAGGGATATTGAGTATACCAATTTTCTTTACAATAGAATTACCCTGCTTTTTATAACCACATATTTCAATCACTTTGAGCCAATGAGTTCAAGCAAGTTTGTCTTCTCAAAGAGCTTAATCAGACTTTCACAGGAAATAACTTTTTTGGCAAATATTTCACCAAAGAATAGTTCTACAATCTATTTTTCTCTTCGCTGGCATGCGTTAGAGATCTGGCTTCTTTAGGCAGGCTTCTATACACTGAGAGGCAAGATTTAATATCCTTGGCTTTATGGTGCACAAAGAGAAGCCCATGAGATGTATAACTGCAGAGCTTCCAGAAGAGGTCTAGTGCATACATTCATGTAGGAGAGAACTCCAAGCTGCCTCATACTTGCAACCTTTTCCTAAACTGCATTTTCGTTTTTACACGTCTTCCCTCTGATTCTGATCAAAGCCATCCACCGTGGCTCTTAGTGTGTTGTTTGTCATCACTTTTTTCTAACTGGATAACTATAGCTGATTATGTTGTTTTCCCAAAGTTGCCCTTGCCATTCTGAGGAGCTTTATAATCCTACTGAGTTCTTTTATATTTTGACTGCAGACCCAATTATGGGTGTTTAAACATCAAAATGCTTTAAAAAATTCTAAATAAAAATGAGGCTTATGATCAATATATGTTTAATGGTAAAATGTTTTGATTTCTCTTTTTGGAGAGATATTTAAGACCATTAATAATTGACAGAAATATGTCATGCCTACCTGGAAACTGAAAGATTGACTCAGGCTTGCCTCAGCAGCCAAGGAAAAAAGTTGATCTGCTTTGGTTTTGGATTTGTAATACCTGTGTTTGGCCTGTGTTGAGCGTGCATGTGTGCACCTGGACACACACACGTTAACAATGTATGAGGACTGTACGTCCATAAGTTGACTAGATATTTTTCATCAAATATTGCCAACAAAATTATTTTAATATATTCTTTGGACTCTACTGGGGGATCAATTTAGTACAAACGTGAAAATAAATAGTACTTTGTAAATGTACTCTAAATGAGGTTTACAGGCATCTATGAAAATTCTCGATTAAGTTAGGCACTGCTCCCACTCAATGTAAATACGGCCTGTGGCTGTGTACATTTCATAGATCATTTGCACTACTCAATAACATCTGAAGAATATTAATCAGGCTAAAATAAGAGATAGGAAGCTAAAGAAATTCAATATAAACATGTAGGAGAGTGAACTTTCTGACCTCTCTTGGTTGAACAGAGTTAAATCTATTACTTAGAATCGGGCAACAAATACACAGGAAGGATTTGTCACAGGGTTATCAGATTTCATAACAATCAGTGACAATGATGGTACCTTGTTGTGAACTTGAGAGCTGAGTTTAAATTAAGATGAAATGCCCTAGATTAGGCATTAGATAAAGCTGCCCATTATATTATTAATTTTAATTAGATTCTTTGCTTCCTTATGTTCTTTGATCTGTGCTAAGTAATTAAGCCCATTTTACTTTCTAATTGGATTATAGTGCATGTCTTGCTAAATCCAAAGATAAGAGAATGTATAGGGTCTAAATATATACTGCTAAATATATACTGCTTTGTTGTGGGTATCCTGCCTATAGAATGGTGCTCTGAGTGTAAGAATACGTTTTGAAGTGTAATTTGACTATGGCAGCACTGTTGATCTTTCCAGGAAGAATGTAAAACATGATTTCTTACATTTATGTAATGTATTCTGCTGAGTCCTTACTTTTTAAAGCAGAGGCTTTTGGAATCCAAAAGGAAGAAATTTTCTAGTGTAAAAAATTTGGATGATGCCAATATATAGAAAGGAATTTAGGGGTCCAGAAGACAAAATGTTCCCAACATAAAGAAGGCAATGTCCCAATGTCAAGATAAGACTAGACTGATAGACTACGGTTATGAGCCAGATCTATGATTTGATGGTGCAGCTTTATCTTGAACCAACTGTCAGACTGTTGGAAACGCTGAATGTTTGAAGATGACTTTTGAGGTTGACAATAAGGAGAATAGCTAAATTTAATTGAGCACTATTATTCAAGGCATGGTAATAAGCATTTTAATATAAATCATTAAACCATCTCATTTAACCTTAACATACCCCTCTTTGGGTAAATATTTCACCTAAGTCCATTTTACAGAAAATTGTAAAGAAAACTAAAGCATAAAAACAATGTGACCTGACTCTGCTGCTACGTATCAGATGTAAGCCCTGAACCAAAGTGTGTGTAACTCCAGAGTTTATGTATGTTTCAATCACTACCTCTCTATAGCAGTTCTAGTTTAATCATGAATTTCAGGAACCTCTGTCAGACTCCATTTTCTCACTCATAAGGTGGAGCCTGAAATGCCTTCAACTCTTAGTGGTGCTGTATAGATCTGAATTATTCATATTTTTAAGTATGATTAGTGTGACATCGTCAAGGAACACAATAGACTAATCAATATATTGCTTCTTTCTCCTGAAACCACAGCTAAATTATCTGGGGCTTGAATACAGTAGCCTTTAATCAACACATTGATAGTTTCTGAACTGGTCTTGCTTCCCTCTTACTGTTCTATAAGTTTATTTCCACCTGTCAGCCAGAATTATCCAAATGAATTGTAAATGAAGTGTAAATAAAGTCATGACGGTACTTTCTCTGAAACCTACAATGGCTTCCCACTTCACACAAAATATAATTCAAAGTTTTCTTCATAGCTGACAAAGTTTCCCTTAACCTGACTGAACAACTTGTGTGACTTCATGTCATATCACTTACCTGCTCCCCACACCGATTCAGCAAACCAGATAGGCCTCTGGTGTTTCCTCAAATACTGGCAAGCATTCTCAGTCCATACCCATGCATATGTTGCTCCTCTTAATCCACATATCAGCTCAAATATGACCTCCTCTGGGATGCATTCCCAGACTATCCTATACATAATAGTATGAAATAGCACAAACACTCCACCGACATTACTCCCTTCACTATTTACCCTTTAGTCTGTTTTTTTTTAATTTTTCTTCATAGCATGTATTATATGACTGTTGATTTATTTACTTTTTTATCTATAATTTTTATTATTGCTTTACTCTTACAGAAGCAGATTTCATGAGACGAAAAAAAAGAACTGGATTTGCTTTGCTCACTGTGATGTCTCCAGAGCAGAAAGAGTGTCTGGAACACTATATAAATTCAATTAAAAAAAAGAATGAATGGTGAATAAGTGAATGAATGAATGAATGAATGAATGAACAGACATATCCTAATGCCCATTACCTTAAAAGTACTATTTTAGGTATTTTGAAATAAGTCTGGTTTTATACACTTCTTCTCATATGACACAAAGTCTATAAACACTGAGCCATCACACTAATATATTTGAGAAAAAGGAAATAACCCTGTTGGAAAAGGTCCAACAGCAGGGCTCTTGAGTAAATTATCTAATTATTTCTAATACCTGCATTTCTCTAACCTTCACAGCCAAGCCCATTTAGCAATCTGCTCTTGGTTAATCCCATTTTATATTTTGAGGATAACTCTTTTAGCATACAATGTGACTTAAACTAGTGAAGTAGTAATATCAGCTTTAATGCTGGCTCCTGTTTATCTTGATTTCCCAGCATCTGAATCACCTGTAGGAATAAGAGTCTAATTTTTACCCTACACATCCTGCTGACATTTTTACTCTTATTTCTCTGACCACTGTTCTTAATATCTACTCCACCCACGTGGGCCTCTGGATATGCCCCTAATCCTTGCTATTGGAACTTCTGATTGCTTGCACCTAGCTCTGATATTTTGTGTGGTATCCATACTCCACTCTGACCTTTCATTCTACTGTTTTAGATATGATGTTTCTCTAACTTCAAAAATTTGAAGGATGTTTTAACAAATACAAATTGTAACAAAGTTATGGATTAAAGGAAGAAATCACTTAAGTATATTTAAAGTCAATAGCTATACATATTTAACATCTACTGGTATTTATTTTCATTGCTGGTCAGGAGTGTATATCCTACCAAGATGTACATGAGATACTTTAGCACTTCTATAGTGTTACAGTATGCTGTGCTAAGTTACCTTGATATGAGAAATGAGGTTTTGTTATTAATCTTTTTGAGGTTTATTTATTACAGCTATAAATAGCAGAACAGCCTTTCTAAATATCAAGAAATTCTGCCATGGCTTACTACAATAGTTTCATATTATAGTACTTAATGAGACAATGGTGTAAAGCACTTGGTAAAATTTCAAGTGCCTTAATATGTAAACTACAACTTGATTATAGAACATATTTCAAAGTATAAATGATTTTTCTTTTTTTAAGATCTACTTATTTATTTTAGAGAGAGAGTGTGTACAGGAGTGGGGAGAAGGGTAGAGGGAGAGAGAGAACCCTCAACCAGACTCCCTGCAGAGCATGGAGCCTGACACAGGGCTCAGTCCCAGAACCCTGAGATCATGACCTGAGCCGAGATCAAGAGTCTGACAGTCGCTCAACCGACTGAGCCACCTAGGGATCCTGAAAGTACACATGATTTTTCAGATGAAGTTATGAATTGCTGAACTTTTCATTTAAAATATTGTTATTACTTTGCCACATGGCTTTACAAACACATGTAATGAATGAAAATAACATTATTCATCTGGTATGTGATAAAAATTTCCATAGATGATTATAAAAATAACAAACATGACATACTGGGAAAACTGGATGAGAATCAGCTATATTTTTAAATAATAGATTCTACTTGATGAATTGGAAAACTGGAGGTTTTTATTATAATCTAGATATAATATGAAGAAAAAAATAATTTGTGCTTTACAGAACACCTGTGTGTTTACTTTATAATTATGTTCTTTTATGCAAAAATGTGAACAATATTTCTTTTGAGCTAGACAGAAAAATTCAGAATTAATTAAAATGGCATCCCCAGGAAAAGACATTTAACACATTTAACATTTAACACATTATTATAGGTTTTAACATATCCCATCATACCTAAAAATGGGCCATGCACATGTCCATCACACATGACTGTCTGAAAGGATCAAGTCAGGATATTTATGCTTTCAGACCAATAATGAAAGGGCACTTTGAGTTTGGTTAGCTGTTCAAACTTCTTCTCTGTCTCTTCAACATTCTGCTTTTCTATTGCTAATGTTCATAAAATTGAATTGGCTGAAATATATGTTTTTATGTTCTATGAAAATTCCATCTTCTGTTGACAAATATCCTTATGTCCTTAGAGTTCCCAAATGTATTTCCTGATGAAACACTTCCTCATAATTTGTATTACCAAGTATAAGAAATGTTTCTTATCTCCAGAGAAATTTTAGATACTTTATTGTGATTTAATTTAATTAAGGAAATTTATTGTTATCTGAGATTTAATACTATTCATTATTTCATCATGCCCTGGCCTTCATAAAGAACATAAAAATATTTAACAAGAAGTTTCAGATTGCTAAATATGCATCAGGATCTCAACAGGGATATTCAGTATTACTGAATGAGATTTCTCTCTTTAGAAAGATTTAAGTTCATACTTCAATATAATAAATACCCTATATGACCCACAACTAATATTATATTCAATAGTGAAAAACTGTCCCTTTAGTGTCAGGAACAACACAAGGGTACCCACTATCACCACTCCTTTCCAACATAGTACTAGAAGTCCTACCCAGAGAGATTAGTCAAGAAAAAGAAAGAAGAGGCACCCAAATTGGAAAGGAAGAAATAAAACTGTCTCTGTTTGCTGATGATATAATCTTGCATATAGAAAATCCAAAAGAGTCCACCAAAAAAACTGCTGGAACTCATAAGCAAATTCAGTTTTAATAATTAATATATATGTATATGTATTTATATATGATGGAATCTTATTCAGTCTCTAAAAAGGAGGAAACCCTGCTATTTGTGATAACATGGATAGACCTTGATGGTATAATCCTAAGTGAAAAAGCCAGAAAGAGGAAGACAAATACTGTATGATCTCACACACGGAATCTAAAAAACATCAAACTCAGAAACAGAGAATAGAATGGTGGTTGCCAGGGGCTAAGGACTGGAGGAAAAAAGGAAAAGTTGGTCAAAAGTAACAAACTTTCAGTTTTAAGAAGAATAATTTCCAGAGATCTAATGTAAAGCATGGTGACTATATCATATTGTATACTTGAAAGTTGCTATGACAGCAGAGCTTTACTGCTATCACCATAGCAACAACAAAATAGCAATTATGTGAGGTAAGGGCTATGTTAACTAACCTTATTGTGGTAAATATTTTACGATATATACATGCATCAGACCATCACATCCTACACCTTAAATTTACACAATGTTATATGTCATCTATCTCAGTAAATCTGGGGAAAAAAAGATCAAAGTCGAAGACACACAATTCATTTTATTTTAAGTCAGTCAGAGCAAGAATTTGCCAAATCCATGTTAACTAAATTGGTACTTCATTTAAAATGAAAGAGGGAACTCTGAATGTCTACTTTCATTTTTGTATTATCATTAAAAGTATATGAATAATAATTATTTTAAGTAAATTGAAATTTTGATGAATTAAATGTTTCTTTAGGATAAATATTTTAATACATTTTATGAAGGTGTATAAATCTTTTAGTACCATTGTTTATATTGTATTTAATGTATAATTGTTCTTTGGACAGTGAGCATGATCTTTAAAATAGGCAGGTTTTGAAAGTGAAGTGGCAGCTGCTGCTTAGGAAATGCTAGAAAGACTCTGAACAAATATATTTCCTAATCAAAAGGAAACTGAGAAAAAGGAAAATGCCTTTCTTTAATAGAGTAGTCAGAAGTTACCTTCTTTTTATTAGGAAAAAAAAATACATTCACAACTATATGACTCTGTTATTTTAATTCTTTCTTCTCTCACTCAGAGAAAGGGAAGATATGATCTAAAGAAGCTCACAAAACAGGAAAGGGGATTTTCCCTGCACTGAATGAGGAGAAAATCAGCCATAAATTGAAATATCCAGAGTTTGTATGTAGGTGACAAAATAAGAATATTGGCAGCAAGATATTTAGCAACCTAAGTCTTTTTAGGTAAATATAAGATGTGAGTATAAAGAAATGTGATTGGTTAAAAAAATGGGTAACAAAATGTAATAAAAGGCATCCAAATCAGTAAGGAAGAAATAATACTTTTACTATTTGCAGATGACATGATATTCTATATAGAACACCTGAAAGACTCCACTAAAAAACTGCTAGAACTGATAAACAAATTCAGTAATGTCACAGGATACAAAATCAATATACAGAAATCTGTTGTATTTCTATATACCAATAATGAAGCCACAGAAAGAGAAATTAAGGAATCAATCCCATGTATAATTGCACCAAAACCAAAAGATACCTAGGAATAAACCTAACCAAAGAGGTGAAAGATGAGTACTCTGAAAACTATAAAACACTGATGAAAGAAATTGATGACACAAAGAAATGGAAAGACGTTCATTGCTCCTGGATTGGAAGAACAAATATTGTTAAAATGTCTATACTACCCAAAGCGATCTACACACTTAGTGCAATCTGTGTCAAAATACCACCAGCATTTTCCACAGAGCTAGAACAAACAATCCTAAAATTTGTATGGACCACAAAAGACAAAAACAAACAAAAAAAACCAGAAAACAACAACAAAAAAGCAAAAAACAAAAAACAAAACTCACACACACATAGAAACAAAAAGATGGTAAGGATCTAAGTGGAATACTGTCCACTTTCAAAGAATCCAAGTGGCATTGTTCCCTTTCATAGCGTCACTGAAAATTGCACACAGAATATAATCTTTTTCCCACTACTCTGAAATATTTTAGCTCCAACTGTCAGAGGGAGTTAAAAATGTTAGGATATAGTACAATGGAAAGAGCTTGTGATTTGTAATTAGTCGTGGGGGTTCTGACTCCAGTTTTGCTCCTTGTAAAGTATATTACCTTGAGCAACTAACATGAGCCTCACTTTCGGTAATCCCACTTTGCAGTCGAAAGAATGATATAATAAAACAGATTTAATTACCTGATACCTACTCAATAGTCAATTTCTATCCTCTTTTCTCTTCTCCATCATGAATAAAACCAAACTGCCAAATCCTTAACAGGAACAGTCACTACCTTTTCAAAATTGTTTCTCACTAATTTACAAGTCCCACTTTTACATATAACCTATCCTTGAAACAAACTTAACTCCTTAAACATGCTTCTGGTAATCTTTCCTGCCTTGTATTCATGTAGTGTGTTCTAATAAAGCACACTCCCCTAAAACTCAGTTGAATCTATTATAATTTTACCTATCATTCACTGTTGAAGTAGCAAGTACCACTGAAAGAATGCCCTACATACAGATGGGTAGGAGTCCTTCCTTTATGCTTTAATATAACCGGATTTCTACTTCTTTGGACACTTTTTCACATCATAGACGACATGTATACCATTTATTTATTTATTTATTTATTTATTTATTTATTTATTTATTTATTTATTTTTATTTGAGGGCAGGAGCAGTAGTTTATCTTGAAGTCTTCCACACGAGATACCCCTAGTTGGTATTCAAAAAAGGTGTTTGGGGTAACTGTCTGTGAAATAAGAACTACAAAATTGTTCTGTATTCCATCTGAAATTTGTAATACAAACAGATTCTCAAGAAGCTCCACAGTGTGAAGAATTTTAAAGTCAATGCTCTTTTCTATTTAAATAAGAAAACAAGGTGTTCTGTGCTATCATGCTGTTTGTTTTAAAAAGTCCAATATAAAAATACTAAAACCAACTTTTTGCTGAACTCATTTTTGTAACTTATTTATCCTACTTTTATTTATGTGGGACATTTGAGTGCTTTTCAAATTAAAAGAATTTCTCTCCCTTACTTTTTCTGTCCTGCTTTAAAAAATCCACAAAAAAATATACTTCACGGCCTTGATGCTGTTCGTACCTTAAATGATAAAAGACTTAGATTGTCATTTTTGACAACCGAATCTAATTTAAACTATCACATGTTGTATTGTTATTTTTCTAATTGCTGTTCAATTTTTACTTTTTTCATAGTTCCCTTCCTAATAATCAGTCATATTATGATATTAATAATTTGGCAATATTGTTGCTACTTTACTGTATGTTCTTGTATAAATTTGTAATCATTTTGTACATATAACTGTTTAGTTAGTTTTAAATTTAATATTACAACAAAAAGCGCATCTCCACATTATCACATATGCTTTGGATTTACCATTTTTAGTGCCTACAAGATAGGCTATAACCATCCTCCAAATTTGGGATATTTAGAATTATTTCTTATTAAGTTAATTTTTTGTTATCTTTTGCTTTCTTTCCTTTTACTGAGTTTGCTTTTTGCATTGACCTTAACTGTATGAATTGAATCAATTTCATTTAATTAATTAGAGCATCCCCTCTACCGTATCTTGTTCTGTGTCCTAAAGGTTTATACCAAATGTTTCCTAACTTAGGAATTCTGCTCTTCAGCAACTGAATCCTGAGGCAGAACATTCTTCATAATGAGGCCATGCATGCAGCTCAGATCACCTGGTTTGAGTCCCAGCTTCACTGTATCTTGGCTTTATCACTTTGGCTGCTGTACTCTTCAGTGTTTCTGCCTTCTCGTCCTATAAAGCAAGGGTGATGATAGTAGCTTCCTTAAGATGGGGGATTAAATTAGCAAATGCGTATAAATCACAAGTTTGTGAAATGGGTACATAATACATATATTAATATACTAGGAGCCCCCAGTGACCTGCTATAGAACTGATATTCTTGGCTGTGTCTTGGTCAATAATTTTGATTAATGGCTTGGCTGAAGACATTAATATGCTAATGACATCTGGAGATAATATGAACAGAGGTGTTAAAGCTCTATGAGCAGTATGGTCTGTTGGGTTAGATGATCTGAAAAGATTTATGAACCCTGGAAGTCAGGTTATGAGCATGCTTACAGCCTAGGAATCTAGGATTTAAGGTTTAGTGTATTTTCATCTTTATAATGATTAAGTGAATAATAATAAAAAAAACCTATGTCTTAATATGTCAATTATATTTCAATAGAAGAAGAAAACCATGTCCTTTTTAAAAAAATGATGTATAATTGACATGCAATATTACATTAATTTCAGGTGTTTAACATAGTGATTCAACATTTACATGCATTATGAAATGAACACCATAATAAGTCTGGTTACCAGCTGTCTCCATATATAATATTATTGACTATATTCCCTATGCTGTAAATTATATACCCATAACTTATTTTATTTTATAGCTGGAAGATTATATTTCTTGATCTCCTTTACCCATTTTGTCCCCCTCACTCTCTTCCCCTCTGGTGAGCACCAGTCTGTTCTCTGCATCTATGAATTTGGATTTTGTTTTTTGTTTGTTTTAGATTCCACGTATAAATGAAATCCAGTGATACTGTCTTTCTCTGTCTGACTTATTTCACTTAGCCAGATGCACTCAAGGTCCATTCGTGTTGTTGCAAATGGCAAGATTTCATCCGTTTTGTCTGTGTGTGTTTGAGTAGTATTCCATTGTATTTACAGCACATCTTCTTTATCCATTCCTCTATGGGTGGGCACTTAGACTGTTTCTATAATTTGGCTATTGTAAATAATGCTGCAATAAACGTAAGGAAGCATATATCTTTTTGAGTTAGTGCTTTTGGGTTTTTTTTGTTTTTGTTTTTTTATAGGTTTTTTCATTTTTTTCAGATAGATACCCAGTGGCAAAACTACTGGATCACATGGTAGTTCTATTTTTAATTTTTTGAGAAATCTTTACGCTGTTTTCCATAGTGGCTGCATCAATTTACATGCCCACTGACAGTGTACAAAAGTTCCCTTTTCTCCACATCCTTGTCAACACTTGTTTTTTCTTGTCTTTTTGATAACAGCCATCCTAACAGATGTAAGGTGTTATATTGTTGTGGTTTTGATTTGCATTTCCCTGATGATTAGTGATGTTGAGCATCTTTTCATATAATGTTGGCCATCTGTATATACTCTCCGGAAAAATACCTATTCAGATCCTCTGCCTATTTTTTAATTAGATTGTTTGGTTTTTTTTTTTTTTTAATTGTTGTTCTTGTTGTTATTGAGTTGTATGAGTTTTCTGTATATTTTGGTTATTAACCCTTTATTGGATTATTAACCCTTTATTGGATATATTTTTTGTAAATATATTTCTCCCATTTAATAGTTTGCCTCTTCATTTTGTTGATGGCATCTTTCACTTGCAGATTTTAGTTTGTTGTAGTCCCAATTGTTTATTTTTCTTTTGTTGCTCTTACCTTTGAATTCCGATCCAAAAAGGCATTGCTAAGACCTGTGTCAAGGAGCTTACTGCCTATGTTTCCCTCTAGGTGTTTTATGGTTTCAGGTTTTACATTCTAGTCTTTAATTCATTTTGAGTTAATTTTTGTATAGGGTATAAGATAGTGGTCCAGTTCCATTCTTTTGCATGTGGCTGTTTAGTTGTCTCAACACCATTTACTGAAGAGACTGTCCTTTTCTTATTGTATATTCTTGGCTCACTTATCACAAATTAATTGACCATATATGTGTGGGTTTATTTCTTGGCTCTCTATACTGACCTTTTGATCTATGTGTCTGTTTTTATGCCAATACTACCCTGTTTTGATTGCTATGTAGTACAGTTTGGAATTGGGGAGCGTCATATCTCCAGCTTTGTTCTTCTTTCTCAAAATTGTTTTGTCTATTCAGGATCTTTTGTGATTCCATATAAAATTTTAAATTATTTGTTCTCATTCTGTAAAAAATACCATTAAAATTGAATCTGTAGATTGAATCCATAGATTGCTTTGGGTAGTATGGACACTTTAACAATATTATTTCTCCCAAACCATGAGCACAGAATATCTTTCCATTTATTTGTGTCTTCTTCAGTTTCTTTCATCAATGTTTTATTGTTCAGTGCACTGGTCTTTCACCTCCTTTGTTAAATCTATTCTTAGATACTTTATTATTTTTGATATGATTGTAAATGGAATTTTCCCCTGATTTCTCTTTCTGATAGTTATTAGTGTGCAGAAATGCAAAAGATTTTTCTATATTAATTTTTATACTGCAACTTTACTGAATTCATTTGTTAGTTCTAACAGTTTTTGGGTGGAGCCTTTAGGGTTTTCTCTATATAGTATCATGCCATCTGCAAATAGTTTTATTTCTTTATTCAATTTGGATGTCTTTTATTTATATTTTTATTATCTAGTTGCTCTGGCTAGGAATTCCAATACTATGTTGAACAATAGTAGGGAGGGTAAGCATTCTTGTCTTGTTCCTGATCTTAGAGGAAAAGCTTTCATCTTTTTATCATTGAGCATGATATTAGCTGTGGTTTGTCATTTACGGCCTTTACGATGTTGAGGTATGTTCTCTGTTAAGCATTTTTATCCTAAATGGATGTTGAATTTTGTCAAATGTTTTTTCTGCATCTGTTGAGATGATCCTAAGATTTTTGCCTTTCAATTTGTTAATGTGGTATGTCACACTGATTGCAAATGTTGAACGACCCTTGCATCTCTGGAATAAATCCCATTTGATCATGGTGTACGATCCTTTCAATATATTTTTAAAATCAGTTTGCTAGCATTTTGTTGAGGATTTTTGTGTCTATGTTCCTCAGGAAGATCGGCCTATAATTCTTTTTTATGTGGTGTCTATCTGGTTTTAGTATGAGGGTAATACTAGCCTTGTAACATGAGTTTGGAAGCATTCCTTCCTCTTTAATTTTTCTGAGGAGTTTGATGATAGGTATTAAATCTTTGAATGCTTGGTAGAATTTGCCAGTGAAGCCAGAGTAAAGTAAAAAAATGGTATCTGCCAGCACGTCTGTCTTTGAGGAATTTCAACTGTTTCCTGCACCTCCAGTAATTGCTTTTAGATTTGCAAATGAATCGCCTTCACGCACAGTCTAGGTGCTTTTCACACTGCTATTTTTTTCCTGGGTTTCAGAGTGAGTAAAACTACACAGGAGCCCTCTTAAAGGGGGAATCTCAGTTTCCTAAAGCACTTTGGATGTTAGCCCTGTTGGTTTTCTAAGCCAGACATTTTGGGAGCTCACCTCTCTGGTACATATTCCAGCGGTTGGGGTGCCTGATGTGGGACACCAACATCCTACTCCTCCAGGAGAAGTGCCAGACTGGTGAGCTTCCTCCCTATTGTGTGTTGGTGCTGGGTGTGAGATTTTTGATGAGACTGTGTCTCTGCCTCTCCTACCGCTCTCAATGTGGTCTTTTAATTCTTTATTGTGGAGAAGCAGTTGATCTAGTTTTTAGATCTTTTTCAGAGGGAAGTGATCCATACGTAGCTAGAGATGTGTGTCCATGGGATGAGGTGGTTCAGGATCTTTCTATGCCGCCATCTGGCGAGGTACTATTCACATTGCAGATGCCACATGGAGAGTAACCGCAAAACTTGATTTTTTCAATGCAGTGCTTTTCCAAGCCAGTCTTTATGTCAGTCCTCAAGTGCATGTCAGTTTGTTCTGTTTCTTTTTGAAATTAAGACTATTTCATATCTGGTTTTATCTTCTCACAGCCACACATTTCTTACTACCCTCTCTGTTAACATGTTTGCTCTGACTTTACAAGTAGGAGTGATCTTACTGATTTTCTATTGAACTAGGTAGAGAAATAGCCTTGTATTATCTCCATAGATAGTTGGCCTTCCCAAGTCATTTATCAATTCCTATTACCATGAATACAGGAGTAATTGAAATTCTGTGTTACCATCACCCACCACTGATGTGACTTGAATTCTTCCCTGTGATACTTTCCTATCTCTTCTTATTGTACAATAACTTCTTTTGGTAATTTTAAGCACGTTTTGAATATTCCAATTCAGTTTTGTGTGATGTGAGGCACACGGATGTTCTGCAATGCTTCTATAAAATATTTCATAGAAAGAAAGAAGTTTAATATATGACAAGCATATTATTACTAGATGTGCTCCAATGGGGAACATGTGAGATTATACAGAAATTGAATAGAGAAGCTTCATGTTTATCTTTTCTCTGACCGATAATGGAAAAATGCCTCTAGCTAAACTTAATAAAATATTTCCTGTATGGCGCTGTATTTTTCTCCACAAAGTAGGCAAGTTAGGCCTGCCATAGGCTTGATGATTCTGTGAGAAATCAAATACAGAAGTGTTTAACCGTATTTCAGCAAAACTTTCCTTGTGAGCTAAAGAGTTGTATCACTAAGTATTCACTTTTCTCCCATTCCAGTCACTCACACGAAAGTCATCAACTTGGGGGTCTGGGGTTTTCTGAATGTTGGGTTCTTAAATCCATTTGACACTGTTGAAGTTTTTAAGTCCACAGATTGAGGTTACTGCACTTTAGGCTGACCTTTATGAAAGAACAGGGAAAGTTGCATCCACTCATTGGTGTCTTTGAGCTTAAGGCTATACTTTGCACTGCTTATTTATTGTTTTAGCAGCTTACTGAATGAATTCAAACTTAATTCCTGCACAAGTCATCATTCACCCCAATTTATGTTAACTACATGCATAACCCATCCTAGTTCACTCAAAAAGTATATATTCCTTTCAAAAATAAGACTTCTTCTTGAAATCATACTACTAAATCCTTTAACTAAATATTTCTGGAATCTCTTCTTTCTTTTCCAAGTATTATCATTGTCATAGTCCAAATATTCATAAACTCTCTGCTAATGACCAGAGCATACCGTCTCCTCTTTCTCATGCTACACTGTTCCAGATAGATCTTTGTTAAAAGAAATTCTTGTATCTAACTTTCATGTTTAGTACCTTCCAGTGATTTTCCGTTAACCACACACACACACACACACACACACACACACACACACACACATAAATCTATGCACCTTCAATACAAGACCCTTCTTAATGAAAACCTTTCTAGTTCCTTTTATTACCACCACTCACTTTGAAAATTACTTCTAGTTCCCAAAACACTGAATGCTCATCCATATCCCTGATTTTTGTATCAATCCTCTTCCTAAACTTTCTTCCCACTACCATGTGGCCAACTTCCTACTTAAAAATCAGATCCTGTGATTCTCCAATGTCTTATATAAATGAATGTATTCTCATCTACACTTAAATTATTTGTTGTTAGTATTTTCATGATCAATGTACAATATATTTTAATGTGTTATAAATGAACTTAAAAGCAAAGATGGTCTAAACCATCTTTGCATGTTAAGTCTTGCAAAATATCCTACACATATGTGCAATGCATTTTAAATAGATTTGAATTCAATTTTTTTACGCTAATTTTTATTATTTACTCACTGTGGGATAAAAATTTGTTTTATGAGTATATGATTATTTGTCAAATAGTGGTATAATACTTTCATGCAATGTGACTTAGAAATTCAATTACATATATGAATGGTCACATCTAATTTATGCATATCAACTCATTTCTCCTTCTTTGAAAAACCAGAATTCCAAGGGCCGTTCCTGCTCAGAAAATGTTGCTTATGCTCTAGAGCTTTATCAATGAAATTTCTCCAAACCTCGTCTCAATTTTATCCTTCGCAGTTGAAGTCCTTCTTTAGACTTCATTCCTTGATGAAATTCCCTGTCAGAAGCTCTTCCAGTTTCCTACTAATGTACCCCTGCTTTTGTTCTTTGTGCCTCCTTTATAAGAGTGAATGAATACTATTAAGTAATTGTTTTTATATTACTTACTAAACTATAGTTCTCATTATGAACTACCTCTTATCATGAAATGAGGTAGTGCTTTCTGTTTAACTAGGAAAAATAATCTCTAAATGTATTATTACACCCATGGAAAACATCATTCTGAATTATAAACAAGTAACTTAACATGCCGACTTACTTGAAATCTAAGAGAATGTGTTTTTTAATTAAAATACTGAATTTTGGAAACATTAATGAAAACAGAAACATACTCATATAACATGAGAGGCCAAAGGTGTTTTAGAGACTATATGTTTCCACCCTTTAAGTTTAGAAATTTAAAATAAAACAAACAAACAAAACAAACAAAAAACCTAAGACAGTTAAAATGCTTGCCTCAAATCATGTATGAAGTTAGCAAAATATGCAGAATGAGAGGCCTATTCCCAGAGATTCCCATTTAGGGCTCCATTCAATATCATGTGCATTTCTGAAAAATAAAAGTAGCTACCTGGATGCCTGGTCAGAGATCTGATTTGCACCATAGCTACAAGAGACCTGAGATCCAGACCTTTAGATATTTTTATTTCCACTTGAAATTTGGAGAAAAAAATAATTTGCCCTTATTTCTTACATCTGGGGTACATCTTGGGAATTGAGATTAAGTTTGTTTTTTATTATTCTGAGAAAACAACTGTTCAGTCATACTTCTGTTTGTATAGCCCTTGAATATTGAAGAAACTAGGTATTGCCTCTTTGAGAATAAGTATAGTTTGATGCAAGCACTGGGTGCACTGACTTACTTTGATGCAAACTTGCTTCATGTGAATTATGCAATTGCTCCTGGCAACTATCTGTCGCTGAATTTATATGCTCTGTTAAACGTCCAATCATCAAGACAGCTACTGCTACCCCTGCCATCAGAAAACTATATTTCCCTCTCCTTACATTTAGTATGTGCTTTAAAACCTCACATTTATTCAAGCTTGCTCAGGCCAAGTTTTATATTTCCTCTTAGTGCTGTGCTGATTATTCACCCATGTAACTACACTCAGAATTAGCATCAAAATGGAGATATGAGGACCAACCATAATAAAGATGTTATGAATACTCAAATCATCAGATCTGAAACTTTCTACTTTAAGAGTCTAGCACATAAATGTCAGAGAAAAGCACAAACCTTTGGATTTATGAAGAGAACTCTGATGCCATCCTGTGGGCAGTTAAGGAAACTCTCAAGTTCTCCTTTTACTAGGGCTGCTGCATTTAATAGCATGCAGACCAAAAAGGTCACAAATGCATCTTCTCTAAGAAACAAACTTCTACATGTACAAACATGTAGTCTAAACAATATATATTTCAAATGAAGATCATTATTTAGATATATTTATCTCTCTCTTCAACCACAGCCAAGGACCCAAATTGGCTCTTTGAATTCCTGGGATAATTTGAAAGATGACAAACCAGTTTGAACGACAGAATCTTAAAAGCTTTTAAAATTAGTGTCATGATTCTGGGAAGAAGGGTTGGGATGGTCACGCCTATTCCGGGATAAATACAGTGACATCGGCTTAAGAAAGGAAGAGATAAATTCCTCTTTCTTTGTATTATGATCCCCTTCCAGTTTCCACAGTCTCCACCCCCAACCCATACTTCAAGTGTGATAAGGTTTGGATAAATCACTGTTGAAGGAAATGAGCCTCCCAACTGATCTAGGTATTAATTCAAAGATCTTTACTTTGGAAAAAGCTATTTTTTAATTGTGTAATAAATTCTTTTTGTGAACTATCAGCATCACATAGTGTTTAAGTTGAAACTAGATACCTGAATTGTTCTGTGAAGAATAGTATCAATATATGAAATTGCTAGAAAAGGAGGAAATGCATCCTTTGAATAACTCCCAGGGTAGCGCTGAACTAACCACTGAGTCATCTAAAAAAAAAAAAAAAGAAAAGAAAAAAAAGAAATCAGGAGTATATTTTCTATCTTCAGCAAAGAGAATAGATTTCTAATTTGAACAGAAGAGAATGGTATCAAAATTCTTGAAAGTTTCAGGCTAGCTATATGAATTAGTCAGGAGATGTTTACACAAAGGACACAAACCCATCTCATGGAAAGGGAGAGATTTTTTGGCCCTTACAATCCAAGAAAGATTAACAGCCCACTTGGTAAATTACAGACATGCAGCTCAACCTCTGAAACTCACGGAAAGAGGATATTCAATGCTGTCAAGACCCTCTACATCTGTCTATCCTTTGTATATTATTTCATCACAAAACTGATTTTTTTCTACAAAGTGAGGAACAATGGCCACCAATTGTTCCTGAATCTCACGCTGACAGCAATCATCACTTGAAAAAGACGGACTTTCTCAATTCCAAATGTTAAAAAAATCACAGGAATATGTAATGTTCTCAGGCTTTGTCAGTTGGGTTTTAGATTTTGTAGAAATTCAGGCTTTGGGTTAGAGTAGCTGATTTCAAATCCTAGAGGCCACATGAGAGTTACCTTAGCTGAGTCACTTAATTGTTCTTTTCTCAGGTTCCTTATCTATAAGGTAGAGATCTCTGCCTTACATACTTACAGCACTCTGAATATTAAAAAGCACTATGAGAATGAATAATATTTTTACTAGTATTAAATGTTAAAGAGATAGAGATTAATAATGTTTTATGCATTACCCTTCCTTGCTTTTCAAGGGGTCCTTCTAAAGAGTGTGTCTTCATCATGTCTGCAGACTACCAGAAATATATATTAATGTCTAAGTAATTAATGGGACATTTTAGTTCAACTGAACAATTGTTAACTGTCTATGTGCAAAGATGTGGAAGGCCCAAAAAGGAGTAATGCTAAGGAAATACTTGCAAATTAGTGTTACCCTTTCTAGGTGTCTCTTTAGGAAGCCACATGTTCACTGTTTCAGCCATGCTGCTAATACCCCAAATATTTCTGGTACTTTTTTTTGGAACTATACTCAGTCAGTTTACCAAACCAATATAAACATTATAGTTTATATTATGATATATTGAACTATATTTATTAAAGCTTATAGCTAGAACTAAAAAAAAAAAAAGCGTGTCTTGGCCCAAAGTTATGGAAACTTTAGACCCCTGGAAAAGAAATCTTGACCTTTTAGTACTTTTATATTGTGTCTAGAGGAAAATTCTTATAATCCTGTATGAAACCCTGTCTTCAATATGGTTTCTGAGGCAAAGTTTATATATTTCATTAATACAGAAGCTCAATTATTTAGAATATTAGATTTTAATTGAAAAAAATCTCAAGCCAAAATGAAGACGTATTATGAACCTCCCAGGAAACATATATATTCAGATATTACTTAATTAACTGGTTCTTAAAGCACTTGTCAATAACATCAATTCAGTAATTCTTTCAAAGCTCTTTTGAAAACATAAAAAGAATAGTCAATAAAGTTGTGTCCAGAATGTCACTTGAATTTCATTATGTTTGTAAATATGTGTGAATGTGTGTGTGTAATGTAGACATTAAAATCAGATACAAAAATCACTGTAAAGTGGATAATGGATCTGTCAAGGAAAGCTGGGTATGGATTACACACAACTAGAATAGAAGACCTGCACGGCCATTGAGCCATAACCCAAAGTCCAACACGGAACCCAGAGGCCAACACTGAATAACCATCCAGGGTTGTAGCAAGGACAGGTTACACCCCACCAGAGTGAACTCGATGCCAGGAATAGAACAACATAAGCATCATCATAAAATGCAAGATAAATCAAAATTTCCCTTATCTTCTAAACTCTAGTCCACCTGAATCAGGAGTCCCAAGTGATTTTATTATTAATAGGTGCTTCTAGAAAATTTTATTTATCTATTTATATTTTAATGTTACTGTGTGTATGACCTATTTTACTTTAAACAGTTTTCATTTTGGAGAATATCTATTAATATATCAAGGGATATGAAAGTTCTGTGGAACGTAGCTTAAGATTGTTATCTATCAGATTTAGAGAAGGTCAGCTTAACACATTTTGTGTTCTTTTTCTCATGTTTGAATTATTCTGAGATAAGGGGAGAAAGGGTAAGAGATGAGATGGGTGGAGTGAGTGCCAGGAAAATAGTATATCCGATACTAAGAAACTAAGGAAACTGAGACAAGAACAATGAAAAAGTGAATTATTGGTTACTTACACATGACCGTGAGTTTTTCTAATCAGATAAAAGAATACAAATTTAAAGCATGAGAAATGGAAGTTTACTGGGATTGTTTTGAAGGAAACTGAGCAACTGAGAGCAACAAAGAGGTCTGGGTATCTCGTGCATGTATGTCATGGTGGAGCAGAAGGCAACTAGGAAGATATGAACTGTCAAGTCTGTTCATTTGAAATTTTGTTTAGCAATATTCTTGGTGGTAATAAACCCTAGTGTGTCCTTGGGGAAAAAAAAATCATCTGTTTGCTTTGGCCTTACTTTCTCTCACTGTCAATAAGTAACATCAGTTATGCTTTGGAAAGGTACAGATGAAGCATTACTTATCCTCTATAAAACTTCTACACATGAATTGATAACTACACATCATGAATAGTTATAGCTCTAAGTTACACAAATCAGGATCTTCCACATTGGAAATCAATTAAATTTCAGATTTTCACAGGCTTTACCAACATTAAGATTGCACATTTCTCCTTTCCCATTGGGTGTCCTATAAGTGAACATGATCTACAACTTAATTATATACATGTCTCTGTATGCGCACGCATATTAGACGGGGTCAATAGATGAATGAAGCACTGTCACTGGAATATCAATTCTGTCTTTCTAAATGTAAGTTGGCAGATTGATTCTCAGATCACAAGACCGAAAATGTAGCAGTAGACTGAATTTAGAAAGATTCTCTTTCTCTCATTCTTCCTCTCTCGCTGTGAATCCTGAGTACGTTCTTCTTATCTGTAAAAGTCAGAACCCAACCACTGCCACAGAGGTTCAAGTCTTTTGTAGCCAGCTCCTCAGCTACCCACTAAATCAATGGATTTACCCAGGTAAAATCATATGCTGTATACCTTAAACTTATAAAATATTACATGTCAATTGTCTCAGTAAAATTGGGGGAAAAAACTTATACAAAAAAAATTAATCATTGTATTCAAATAGACCCTTGCAAATGGAGGAGTCATCCACCCACAAGTTCCTCTCTTAGTGCCCTAAATCTATAGCCCTGTATAACTATAACCATCTATGTCTCTATGTAGCTAATTACCTGTGTTGAAGGACTTGAATTTACTGACTAGAATTTGTCACCTCTTTTAATTTTTCAGAGTGATTTTTTAATTTGTTAATTTAAACAAAAATTTCAATGATACAATAACCGATTATTAAATTTTCCAATGTGAAGTTGCACACATAAGACAAATGCATATAAAACATGAATGTATAGTTTAATTCGTGGTTATATGTCAAAGTGCATGTAACCAACATGCGGATCAAGAAATTGAAGATTGACAGCATCCTAGGAGCCCATGTGTGTCCCTTCCTGATGCCTGTCTCCCAACTAGAGATAATCGTTGCTTTCTTTTGTAGGTTTTCAACCAAGGTATGCATTGTTAAATATTAAAGGTCCCCTCCCATTTGAACTTAATAAAAAATTATTTAATCTTTGTGGGTTTTTTTACTTAATTTCCATATTTTTTGTGATCCATCTGAGATGTTATATGCATAAGAATTAGGAAGACTAATTACTTAATACATGTTATTTCTTTGTAAAATAACTTTGTAAATGAAAGCTAAGTATAGAATAAAAGACTGTGGTTGCCCTTGGCAACTAGATGAGAGGATGTTGGTCTTTTTTTCTCTCTACATTAATCTTCTAAACCGGAGTATAGTCTACTTCCATATACTAGTTGGCTTGCACAGTTCAAATGTCCTTTTCCCCTTTTTGTTATCCTCTGAGGATGAGGGCCATATTCTAGGTCTTGTGCTGCCAGCTGGCTTTTGGTACAACTCACTGGCAAGAATGAACACCATGGAACATAAGCCTAGGAACAAACTTTAAAGTAGGTCTCCTAGCTCTGGAAGGCAAAAAGCAAAGCTGGCTTTGTTGGTAACCCAAAAATATAAAATTTCATCAAGGTTCTTACATAAGGATGAGTGTCCATTTTATTTTGATATCTGATCTCTCCTACCTTGGTCTGAGAGAAAAAGAGAAATATTGCAATCAATATTATCAGTATAAAAATATTTTAGTTATTTGTAAAAAGTGAAGGGAAAAATCTAAAAACAGATTTCATATTCTCTCTCTGATAATAAGTCCCAGGTGGTTTTTTTTTTTAAGATTTATTTATTTATTTGAGAGAGAGAGAGAGCAGGGGAGGAGGGAGAAGGAGGGCTGGGCAGAGGGAGAGGGAGAGAGAGAATCCTAAGCAGGCTCTGTGCTTAGTGCAGAGCCTGATACAGGGCTCATGTCAGGACTCTGAGATCATGACCTTAGCCGAATTCAAGAGTCTGATGCTTAACCTACTGAACCACCCAGGTGCCCCTGTCCCCAGATGTTTTGATGACAATTTTGATACAGTAAACAAATGGTCTATGAGGTTCAGCCAAATAAAATGTTTTCTACTATGAAAAACCGGTACTGTTAATATTTCTGGACCAATGCTATAGACACAAAACAGACTGTGAGACGATTTGTCTTGGTATTCTAATGAATATGTACATGAGGTATGTGTATTAACTAAGCTTTAAGTTTTCTCTAAGCTGTTTCCTTCCTGGTGTTGCCTCATGTCTTATTTCCCATTTCAAAAGGAGCAATCCATTAAAAGTAATCCTGGTCTCCGCAGGCATGCAGTAACTTTTTTGTTCATCTTTAGCTAAGTGTATGAAGGCTAAGTAAAAGAGGAAAAACAGCTAAACCTACTAAGGGATGAAGCAAAAACATGCAGATAATTAAAATAACATCACTGGGCAGTAAACATGTTGAATGTGTAGTTTTAAAGAGAAAGGTATTGTTACCTTGAAATCATAATGCGCTTCCAAATCTTAAATTATATGCTCTCATGTTTGTACTGGGTTTTGCATATATTTTAATAACATTTCCTTAATACATTAGCAATAGTTCATTTTTTCATTTGGCCCTACTCACATGTACAATACAAATAAAGTTATCTAGCTATCATTAATTTATTATTTACAAAGGAATTTCCTATGCAAATTTCTTTTGGTCTCCCAAACAACCCTATCACTCAGAGATTTAGTCTAACAAGTATTTACTGGATATTCTCCAACTGTATATTTCATACTCTGGCAGAGAAATGGCACAGTGTGTAAGCAAACACAGTCCATATTCTCATGAAGTTTGCCCTTTGGTGGGGAAGCCAAAGGACAAATTACTCCAATAAATTACAAGCGACTGGATAATTTTAAGTGTCAAATGTTGTAAAGGAGAAGACCACTGTCACATGGTGGAGAAAGGGAAAAGAACTTTTACCAAGTTTTGAAAGTAGTATGTCTCTTTTCCTTCCTTTTTTCTGCCTCTCCACTGTGTTGTTATTTTTAGATATATGTTATACTTTTTTTTTCCAAAAGTCATACCATCCCCCCTCTTTTGAGACAATTTTGTAGTTTTTATAGGAACAGGCTAGATTTTTTTCACTTGTTGTATTCATGTATAACTTAAACCTCCCAAGAAGGTGGCATATAGCTTTCTCAAATATGTCTTCAATGACTATATGATAATGTTATTTTGTTTTTGTTGTCATTGATGTCATCATTGTTGTTTTCCTAGTTCTCCCCATAACCCCAAGAAAAAGAAGACTGGGGCGCCTGGGTGGCTCAGTTGTTAAGCGTCTGCTTTCCGCTCAGGGCGTGATCCCGGAGTTCTGGGATTGAGCCCCACGTCAAGCTCTTCCGCTGGGAGCCTGCTTCTTCCTCTCCCACTCCCCCTGCTTGTGTTCCCTCTCTCACTGGCTGTCTCTCTGTCAAATAAATAAATAAAACCTTTAAAAAGTTTTTAAAAAAAAGGAAAAGGAGAAGAATATTGAATTCGTAATGATTTTAATCTTTTGAGCCTTCAGGGGATTTTTAAAAGCTCATTATTCTCTTCTTATCCACTGTGACATCTATCCCATGGGTTTAATTATCATGGGTTTTTTGCTTGTTTTGTGTTTAAAGTGGAGTAAGGTTGTGAATACAGGCTTCTCCAACTTTTGAAGAAAAGAGAGGAACAAATTTAAGCATAAAACCCATCATTGCTAACCAAACCTAATAACCTGCTTTGAGCTCTATATAGAGAAATAATCCTCAGTAGATAAAACTGAAAGTTTAAGCTCATCTTGATAGGGTTAATAAAAAGTTGCATCAAGTGTTTTAGCTCACTGTAATTTTCACATAAAGTTTTATCATCTGATCATCTTGATTTCATGTGAAACAGATGTATTATTATCACCCTATACTGAATGAGTATATGAGGTTTTCAGATTCTGTGGCTTGTCCAAGGACAGTGAATGGTGAACATGGTACATCAAAGAGGCAGATGAGCAAAGCAAAAAATACTTAAAGGGATTATTTTAAATTCTAAAGTTTTCCTCCTACCAATGAGAGAGCCATATATTAGGAGAGCAGGAAATCTCATACGAAAGCATACAGAAACACAGACGTTTTCACTGAATCAAGGAAATTCTCATTATGTATTTTGCAATAAAATCAGAGGACATTCACTTTAATATGCATACCTTACTTCCTTGAGGTAGCAATGCTTGTTGATTGCTGCAGTTAATGGAAAAGCTTGCCAGGATGTCCAGGGGTCTTCAGAGCTGCATTGTTTCTTAAGAGGAAAATGTACAATGGTACAGAGAAGATAGTGGCCTGTTGGAATAAAAAGTCACAGTGCACTGTCATTTATCCCATAGTTACGTATACCAGGAATGGGAGGCTTCCTTAGGACCACATCTGTGTCTGTGGCTTGGAACAATAAAGAACACATCTAAGAGGTCAGAGTCACAAGACAAAATATCTCTGTATCACAGAATTGAAGAATTTTTTTTTTTTTTTATCCACAATAGCTGATGTTGTCCAGAAACCTTCAGGCAAGCCAGGAAAAAAAAAAAAAATTCAAGCTGGCCACAGATGTCCAGAATATGCATCTTCATTTATTGTGCAGTGACATAAGAGAAATGACCTCCCCAGAGAGGGTAATATGAATGATTAAAGTTTCCTTTCATGCTCCAGACTACTTCCAAAGCTCAGTGGAAACTCTACATTATATTTCTGAAAAAAAAATTGAGTAAATATAAATACACCATTTTTCCTCCTTAGACCTTATCCCTGACTTTTTCCTTTATATTTTCTCCAATATAGAAAACATTACTGCCTCTTTTCTCCCAAATATTATAGATGTTATAGCTATATAATTTAAAACACTGAGTGCTCAGTTTTAATTGTACAAGAGCATTTCATCTATTCTAAATACACAATGTATTGGCTTTATTCTTTTTAGTGGAAAGTAGAAATGTTTTATTTGTTAAATTAAATATATCTTTAGCTAAATGAAATCTGTTGGCTTTTTCTGTATTGGCATCAAAACTAAGTATAAGAATTGCTCAGGATAAATAAACTTTAAGAACATCTATTTTTTTTAAAAGATTTTATTTATTTATTTGAGAGAGGGAAAGGGAGAGAGAGAGAGTGAAAGAGCACAAGCAGAGCAGGGGCAGAAGCAGGCTCCCCACTGAGCAGGGAGCCAGACATGGGGCTCAATCCCAGAACACTGGGATCATGACCTGAGCCAAAGGCAGATGCTTAACTACCGAGCCACCCAGATGCCCCACTTTAAGAACATCTTTGAGAGTGAAGTGGTTAGTCTCTCTTGTGAAAGATGAACATCAGAAAAAAAGAGTTTTATCCACAGAACTGAAAGTAAATGCGTAACATGAAAACTGACTCTGAAAGGTTTGAGAAGTTGGATAAAACCAGTAAATATTTGGTGCTATATTCTTATCATGGAATAAAATAATGATATCTGGGAGTAAGGACAACGAATGAAAAAAACAGAAAAAATAATTGAGCACTTCTGAATATAAAAATACACTATCCCAAGCATGAAGTTTTTCTCAATTAAAGCAAGTTCTTTTATTTGAATGTTATTTGCATAGTGGTCCCCTAACTCACTGTAGTCAATAAATAATTGTGGAAAGGAGAAGGGTATGGGGAGAGAGAGTGAGAGAGACAGAAATGAAATTTTAAAAAGCCATCTGATGAGAACCTTCTAGGTGCTTGCTTGACCCAGAATCATCCCTAATTCTTTTCTGTCATTTCTCCTCACCTTCCTCTGCCCTAGGCAATATAGATCCAATTTTGCGTTCTATCTCCATCTTCTCGCGCTTATAATTGTCCATCTTCTTGTAAAGTACTCCAAATTAGACAATTCAGTAAAGAATAAATTCTTGTTTATTTCTGATCAGGTCTAAGGCAGAGCCATTGATAGACTTTATGACCCTCCTACTCTGCAAATGAACAGGAAACAACTGTATTTCCAAGTAATTCAACCAGATCATACAATGGGTAGAAGAAGTGTCCTTTGTGAATGGAAGCACTGAACTAAGAAAAGACCGCAAGAACTAAGAGATTATTTTTTTTGGTAGGTACCAAATTATAACTCCTAATCAAAAGAGAGCCAAACTCTAATCTGAGTAAAATTCCAGAAACAAATCTGATTGTATATCATACTCCAGTCAATGAATCAAGCGACAGCCAGAGTAAGTAATGAGTCACCACGCTGGTGTCCTTTCATAAAGAAAATTTTTTTTTCCAGGAAAGGGGGCTTCCATGTTAAAATTTTCTTTCCGATAACCCAGGATGAAATGATTTTTGTGGTCTAGAGAGATAAGCTACTTAAGAGATATAATACTCGCAGGATTGACTGTGAAAACCTTGTCATCTTCTGATTCCGTGAATGATTTATACCTAATTCAGATCCCTGAGCTGGTAGTTCATTGTCTACTTATCAGTTTCATCTAGCAGAACCACACCTCCACGCCCTTATTTAGCAATGGCTAAAGAAGGTACCAAATGCTGTCTAAGACATGAACCACCTTGAGGAAAGGTGACCTGAGTGCCTTAGCTTGCTACAGGTTAGCCTGAATTTGGGATTCCTCTAAAGAAAATTGGAGAACTTACTATGTTCTCTTTGACTTGCCCATCTTAATATGGCCAAAGGCAGAAGTAATGTTTATTTAAAGCAGAGAGAAAGAAAAGACATTCATATTAATTTGTGTCAGGTACCATTCTGTGCAATAATTCAACATATCTGTATGACGATCTAATTCTAATACGACCACCATGAGCACGATATTTTTCTTTTTTTGCAAAAGAAAAATACAAGCTTCACAAAGCTAGTGATTTGCCTATGATAACATATTAAAGATTTGAACCCAGCTCTATGTGATTCAAAATCCCATGCTATTTCCATGCTCACATACCATGAGTTTTTTTGTGTGGGGGGGTTATTTTTGGTTTTGTTTTTTGGGTTTTTTTGCTTATAGAAAGTTGTAAGTAATATATATAACTTGATGAGTTTGGAAATAAGTATACATCTGTGAAATGATCACCACAATCTATGTTATAAGCCTGTCCATCATATCCAAAAGTTTCCTTCTGCTCCCTTATTGTATCATCCACAGCAGTAGTAGTCATAAGAATATTTAACATAAGATTTATTCTTATAGCAAAAATTTTAATGTATGATACAGTATTGTTAATTATAGATACTATATTGTAAAATAGATCTCTAGACCTTACTTATCTTGTAGAACCATAACTGTATCTTTTGACTAATACCTGCCTATATTCCCCTGCCTCTGGTCCTTGGCAACCACCATTCCCCTCTCTGCTTCCATGAGTTTTACTATTTTAGATTGCTCATATAAATGGTACCATGTCATATTTGCTCTTCTGTGTATGACTTATTTCATTCAGCATGTCTTCCAGGTTCAACTGTGTTGTAGCAAATAAAAGGATTCCCTTTTATAAAGCTACATAATATTCCACTTTATGTATATACCACATTTTCTTTATCCACCCGTCCATTGATGAATATTTAGGTTGCTTCCATGTCTTGGCTATTGTGAATAATGTTGTAATAAATATGAAAGTGCAGACATCTCTTCAAGATATTAATTTAAATTCCTTTGGATATATATGCAAAACTGGTATTGCTAGATCATATGACAGTTCTATTCTTTGTTGTTGTTGTTGAGGAATCTTCATTCTCTTTTCCATAGTGGCTGAATCAACATTCCCACCAACAGTGTATGAGAGTTCCATTTCTCCACATCCTCTTTATAACATTTTTAATCTCTTTTTTCTTTTTTAATAAAAGCCATTCTAAGAAGTGTGAGCTAATATTTCATTGTAGTTTTGATTTGCATGTCCCTGATGATTAGTAATGTTCTTTTTCATATATCGATTGTACATTTGTATCTTTTTGAAGAAATGTGTATTTAGTTCCTTCATCCATTTTTTAGTCAGATCATTATGTTTTTGATATTCAGTTGTATGGGTTTCTTATATGTTTTGGACATTAACCCTTTATGAGACATATGGTTTGCAAATATTTTCTCCTATTCTGTATATTGTCTTTTCATTTTGTTGGTTGTTTCCTTTGCTGGACAGTTTTTTTTGCTTTGAGGCAAGTACCACTTGTTTATTTTTGCTTTTGTTACATTTGCTTTTGGTGTCATATCCAAATATTTATTGCCAAGAAAAATATCAGGAAGTTTTTTCTCTGTTTTCTTCTAGAGTTTTATGATTTCGTATCTTACGTTTAAATCTTTAATCCACTTTGACTTGATTTTTATGTGTCCAATTTCATTCTTTTATATGTAAATATCCAGTGTTTCCCAACACCATATATTAAAGAGACTATCCTTCCACATTGCATATTCTTGACTCTTCTGTCATAAATTAATTGACCATATTTTCAGGATTATTTTCTGGGCTTTCTATTCTGTTCCATTGGTCTATATGTCTGTTTTCATGCCAATACCACAGTGTTTTGATTATAGTTTTGTAATATATTTTGAAATAAGAAACTATGATGCCTTCAGCTTTGTTCTTTTTTACTCAAAACTGCTTTAGCTCTTTGGGATGTTTTATGGTTCCATATACATTTTAGGATTGATGTTGGTTTTTTCCTATTTATATTAAAAGAATATAAATTCTTTTATAGAAAAGAATTTTCTATATAAATGCAATCCCTATCAAATCCAAATTTGATAGGGATTGCTTTGAATTTGTAAATTACTTTGGGTAGTATGGACATTTTAACAATATTAATTCTTCCAAGCCATGAGCACAGAATGTCATTCTCTCTATTTGTTTCTGCTTTGACCCCCTTCATCACTGTTTTATAGCTTACAACATACAAGTTTACTGCCTAAGTATATTCTTAAGTATTTTTTGATGCTATTATAAATCAAATATTTTCTTCAGTTCTTTTCCAGATAAATTGTTGGTGTATACGAGTTCAACTGGTTATTGCATGTTGATTTTGTATCCTGCAACTTTGCTGAACTCATTTATTTTTTCTAATAGTTTTTTTGTGTGTGGAAACTTTAAGGGATGTATGTAAAAGCATGTCATCTGCAAACAGAGATAATTTTACTCCTTTTCCAATTTAGATGAATTTAATTCCTTTTCTTGCCTAATTGTTCTAGCTAGGACTTCCAGGATAATGTTTGAATAAAAGTTGAAAGAGTAAGCATCTTTGCATTGTTTCAGATCTAAGAGGAAATGTTTTCATCCTTAAGTATAATGTTAGCTGTGGGCTTTTCATATATGGCCTCTATCACATTAAGGTAAGGTCCTTCTATCCTAATATTTTGAAAAATTTTATTATGAAAAGATATTGGATTTTGTCAAATGCTTTTTCTATATCTATTGAGATAATAATATTATTTTATTCTTCATTCTCTTAATGTCATATATCACATTAATTGATTTGTATGTGTTGGACCATTCTTGCATTCCAGGGATAAATCCCACTTGATCATAGTGTATGATCCTTTAATGTGTTATTGAATTTGCTTTGCTAATACCTTATTAAGGATTTTTGCATCCATGTTTATTAGGTATATATGCCTATAGTTTGTTTCTTTGTTTGTTTGTTTTTCTTATGGTGTCCTTGTCTGGGTTTGATATCAGGATGACGCTGACTTCATAGAAAGAGCATGGATATGTTCCCTCTTCTATTTTTTAAAAGAGTTTGACAAGCTTTAATATTAATTCTTCAAATGTTTGGTAGAATTCACCTATAAAGTCATTTGGTTCTTGTTTTTCTCTGTTGGAAAGCTTTTGATTACTGACTCTATCTTGGTCAAACTGTCTTTATCCAAAAAAGAAATATAACTTGAAGTACTGTGAAGAATGTATCTATCTACCATTCTAATAAATATCAACTAAGGACAGGGCAGTATATAATCATTAAATTTTATGAAAAGAAATGAATTCAGTTTTTCTAATTTAAGAGAGAATGCACTAAAAAAATTTTAAAACAATCTAATTTTTATAGTTCATCCATTCAGCAAGTATGTGTGTTTTTTAAAAAAGATTTATTTATTTATTTATTTGAGAGAGTGAACACAAGCAGGAGCGGCAGAGGGAGAGAGAATCCCAAGTAGACTCTGTTGAGCATGGAGCTGGATGCAATCTCACAATCCTGAGATCACAGTCTGAGCCAAAACAAAGAGTCAGACGTTCACCTGACTTGCAGGTGCCCAGCAAGTATGTACTGACTACTACTAAATGCTATATTCTGTTCTAGGTAGGGATGGAGCTATATGCAAAGCAGTCCAAGTCCTTCTTTGTCATCATGGAGCTTACCCTCAATTTTATCTATGTGTGAGTATGTTTTTGTATTGCCCACAAATGCCAAAGAAGTGATTTATAAATAGATTTTTGTAGGAAAAGAGTGTAAAGTAAGGCAGATAAAAGGCAGATAAGGTTTAGGTAAACCTTAACAAACCAGAAATTTAACAACATAGGATGATCATTTGTATGTTAGCTGCTAAGCCCTGGTCATTGAATGCAAACTAATGAGAAAAATATGTTATTTTAGGCCAACGATAGTTTTCCTTAGTTTTGGAAACTTTAGGAATCATTTTTGCTTTGTGTAAAAATAACATGCATGTCTTTAGCTTCACCAGTTTGGGGTGCAAATAACATATTTGGATTACACTAGTTTGGCAGCCCAGTCTAGCATAACATTTAAACTCAACCTACATCTCTCAGTGTATCCTTGGCAGTTTGGAAGATTTCAAAGAGGGTTTCTAAAATGCACACATGTACTTCTATTTTTCAGCTAATACAACCCCCTTTTCTAGGTCTGCAACCTTCCTGAGAGGAGAGCTATGTTGTTTCAAAATGCAACTTCTTTCCCCACAGGTGCTCAACACCAATCTTTTGTGAGAGGCAGGGAAAACTGCCATACCAGTCCCTTCATTTTAACTTCTCCCTTCCTCTTTTCAAGCATCTGTGCAACTCTGTTCTCCTTCTTTCAAAATTGGTCTGCCTAACTACTTTCTCACCATTCTAATTCTCCCTATTCTTTCTTAAAAAATAAAATGTCAAAACCATTATGCATATCACCTTATGGCAATAGGTGCTTGGAAGTAGGATGCGTCACAAGATTACACGCACAGTTTCCTAAATGAAATCTAATTTTTCATAACAAGATTGCAACTGAATTTTTCTAGGCGTTATGTTCCTCATCTTTTAAATCTCTATGGCTTTTCTCCCTACTTGTCAGAGTAATCTTTTAAAAAAATCATATGGGGCACCTGGGTGGCTCAGTTGTCAAGCAGCTGCCTTCGGCTCAGGGCGTGATCCTGGCGTTCTGGGATCGAGCCCCGCATCAGGATCCTCTGCTGGAAGCCTGCTTCTTCCTCTCCCACTCCCCCTGCTTGTGTTCCTTCTCTCACTAGCTGTCTCTCTCTGTCAAATAAATAAATAAAATCTTAAAAAAATTTTTTTAAATCATAAAAAGTCCTTGTTTTTCTTAGAAAAAGAAAATTAAATGTTTTAGAGAGTCTATTTTTGTTTCCAATTTTTAAAAATATTTTTAAAATGTTAAATCTTATTTCTACTTATAAATCTCCTTATGATTTCTCTCAGAGTGTTTATATTGCATGAATATTTAATCTGTAGGCAGAAGGACTAGGGTAATAGTATCCTATTATAAAGTGTCCTTGTAGAATGATATAGAGAAGGTATTCTGGAAAATAAAGAAAAGAATATGTATGTCAAGGCCTTGCATTTATAAAAAGCAAATATCTCTTCACACATTTGAGTTTTTCCCCCAAAAAAGATTGCTGTTCTTGTCTAAGGAAGGAAAATAACTGGCATATTTGCTAAATATCAGTCTACAACAATAATTATAGAAGTCTTGAATGTCTTTTCTTATTGCTCATTTATTTTCTTTTTTATTTTATTTATGAACAATTTCTATAGCCTGATAGGAACAGAGTTTTGCAGCCATATCCCTCCCTCTACGACCTACCATCCTAGACTATAGTAAGTACATTAAAAAAACAAACAAAACAAAAAGAAATGGAAAACATCCTTTGATATAAGCAAGGGTTCACAAAACAAAGAGATTAACTATTCAGCTTGTCCTTAAATATTTATTCTAAGAAGCTATGACCACTTCTGTGGTCCCATGCAATGTCACCCACTCATGGACCCTTAGAAATACCATGCAAAAATCTAGTACTCTCCCCTATAGAACAGACTTAAAAAATGTTCTTTGATCAAATCTCGTGGTACATCTATACTTCCTTGAAACTCTAAAGCAATAAGAAAGGGAGGAAGAAAAGACACAAATTGAACAAGAATTTATTATTTTTAGGCCAGTAAAAATTTATGGTTCCTAGTCATTATTCATATAAAAATAAAAGCCTATATATATTATATATATTATATTATAATATATAATTTTATATATTAGCCTATTATATATAATATAATAGCCTATTATATTATATATATTATATATATTATATGATATATGTATATATATATTTTCAAATTAAAAAAAAAAGTTTTATCCATTTAATTTTACTAATAAAACTCCAGTGGGATGGTAAGCTGTAAACAACCACAATTTCAATACCCCTTGGATATTAGATCATTTTATTGCTTTTCCAATAAAAGAGAACAGAATATATTTAAGATATTTTGTAAATATATTTTCAAGTTAAATTTATCAAAATTCCAATTAACTTATTATCTTGAAAATGAATAAACATTATAGGGAGCAAATGCTTTACCTTTGTAAATATTCACACATCCAAAAAAAATTGGAAACTACTGAATGAAATAAAATAGGTCATATTATTATCTGCAGCTTTGGGCAGTCACATATTTTCTTTTTCTTTCTTTACCATCATTGCTTATTGCCAAAAGGAAATCAGTCTATGTATCATTGGAAAAGACGTGAAATAAGAAAGATCATGTAATGGGAAGCGAGATGTTAGAGTCTATGAGAGGTTGGTGCACATGAAACACCTTTAGGGGCTCTTTCAACAGCTCTGTGATGCTGTGGCACATCATTCTGAGGTGTTATTCTGTGAGTGGGTATCTGACTATCAGAGTAGACTTTAAAGTGGAGCTCTGTCAGGTGGAGGAGCTTGTGCAGAAAGAAATATCCCTCAAGCAATCCTTCACACCTTGTACCACCATCATACTTGGTCATCTTCACTCTGTGACTGGAGACATGCCTCAAAATCCACTACAGGAAAGGATGAGCACATAATTGTAGCAGAAATTTTTAAAGTGAAATATTTTCCTGTAAATATGTTGGTCATATGTTTTATACAGAAAAATAGCTCTTAAATTTGATGTGATTTCTGCATTTTTTTCTCATTATTAATTTTTGGTGTACCACTTACAAAATCATGAACAATGTCTGTAACTGTTGCAGACAGAGAGAAAGTAATGATTGGCATTTTTGTTGTAAATATTAAGTACCATATATGGAAGAATAGTCTAATATAGTACAAAGTATATAGAAATAACTAATAAATGCTATTTTAATTTTTGGATTGATTAAATACAATGTATATTTATTCCAATTTCAAAATCAGAGCATCTTGTCTTTTATGTTGGCAACATGACTGATTTTTTTTAAACATTTGAATTGATAAACATGATTTTTCTTCTTAGATAAACTAATAAACTACATGAAAACATTTCCTAATTTTCTGTTACCCTTGCATTTCTGAAATAATACCCATTGTTTAAAACTACATTACTGTTTTAATCTACTTCTGGAGGCTGATACTTCATTTATTGTTTTTGCTTTCATATTAATGAGTAAGCTATGGTTTAATTTTTGTGAAAATATCCTGTTTTATATTGATGTTATACCCACATAATAGAAAGAATTAGAAGTTTTCCTTCTTTTTTGATACTCTAGAAGAATTTTTAAATCATTGGAATTATCTCTTCCTTAAAAGTTGGTAAAATTTCTCTGAAATGCTCCGTGTATTCTGCTTTGATTAAAGTAAAGGAATTGTTCTGATACTTTCTTTGAAGTCATTCAGTTCGGGGGTGTCTGGGTGGCACAGCGGTTGAGCGTGTGCCTTCGGCTCAGGGCATGATCCTGGCGTTGTGGGATTGAGCCCCACATCAGGCTCTTCCGCTATGAGCCTGCTTCTTCCTCTCCCACTCCCCCTGCTTGTGTTCCCTCTCTCGCTGGCTGTCTCTATCTCTGTTGAATAAATAAATAAAATCTTTAACAACAAAAAAAAAAAGAATGAAGTCATTCAGTTCGGATATTCTATTTCTAGTCCCAGTTTTTATAAATTATATATTCCTAGGTAACTAAACTTTTTAATGTTGTTTTCAAATTTACTTACATAGAAGTGATTTAAGAGGTCTCTTATTATGTCCTTAATTTTCTAGCCTATCTCTTAGCTTTCACTATCCTGGATTAAATTCCTTTTTTTTTTTGTCCTTTAAAAATGTAACTTCAAGTCCTCTAGTTCAGAAAAGTTGCATCAAATCATATTATTTAATTGTTGCTTTATAGGACTACTGTGGTTTTCTCCTTTGAGGGGATGAATTATGCTGTATTGACTGTTGTCTTTGCTATAATGTGTCTCTCAGGAAGGTCAGTAGTTGATAGATCTCAGCAGTCAGTCCTCTCTGGGAATTTGCTCAGCTGAAAAGAGGTCCTCTACCCAAGATTCATGCACCCATCCCAGTGTATCCTACATCCAGTTACTTGTGGGTGCTGGTAAAGGTTTGATCCCCACTCAAAATTTTTCATTAATTTTGAATGGCTATCCCAATTTCATATTGCTCTACTGGTTCATCTGAAGCTTTCTTATGATTGCACCACAGGGTAAATTCTCCATTTGTTCAATCCTGTTTCTTTTCCTTCTCTCCATAAGTCAATACCTTGACAGCACTCTCCAATAAACTTCCTGCATTCTAATCTCTATGTAAGGTTCAGTTTAAGACTGGCCAAAGTAAGCAGACACTACAATTTTATTCTAGTGATGAATCACTGTATTAGTCACCAATTTCTGCATAACAAGTTACTCCAAAACTTAGCAGTTTATAACAAAAAAACTATTGGAATCTCACACAAATTCTGAGTGTTAGGAATTCAGAAGCATCTTAGTTATGTAGTTCTGAATTAGAGTATCTCCTAAGGTTGCAGCTGAGCTCTCAGGCGGGACTTCATTCATCTCAAGGCTGCACAAAGGCCAGTGGATCTGCTTCTAAGTTTTGTCACAGACTTCTCAGCAGGCCTCAGTTCTTCATTGACTGTTGGGTGGAAAACTCAGTTCCTCAACACATGGGACTCTCCACAGAGCTGCCTCAAGAAATGGCACCTAGTTTCTCCCTGAGCAAATGATCCAAGAGAGTGAGAGTTCAAGACCAAAGCCACACTCCTTTAAGAACATAATCTCAGAAGTGACATACTCAAAATTTCTGCCATAGTATATATAGATACACAGTATATATGGATATGGAGGGGACTGCATAAGGGTGTGAAAAATAGAAGATAGGGGTCATTTGGGGCCATCTTGTAGGCTGGCTATAACAATCGCTCACCAGAGGGCTGGTGCATTCGTTATATGTTGCTCTGCAACAAATTACCCTCAAACTTAGTGGCTTAAACAATATTTATTATCTCACTGTTTCTAGTCAAGAACTTGGGCACAGCTTAGCTGTATCCTCAGCCTCTGAGTCTCTTAAAAGTTCACAGTTATCTCAAAGTTCTACTAGAAAGGATTTGTTTTCTAGATCACTCACATGGCTCTTGGCAAGATTTAGTTCCTCGTGGCTTGTTGAACTAAGATCTCAGTTCCTCATAAATTGTTGGCTGGCATCCTCCCTCATTTCTGTGCCATGAGGGCTTCTCCATAGAATATGTTATGACAAACTGCTGGCATCGCAGCAAGCAAAAAAGAAAGCAGGAAAGAATACTAGCAAAAGTTACAGTCTTCTGTAACTCAATCACGGAAGTGACACCTCATCATCTTGCCATATTCTATTAGAAGCAATATGTAGATTTATCCCACCCTCAAGGGAAGGGGATTATACAAGTATAAATACCAGAGATGGGGGTCTTTGGGAACCACACTACAGCTGGCAATGTGTTACTCTATTAGGGTGTATGGATAACATAAAGTTAGCTGCAGGCACGAGGTGGTTGTAAAATTATAAAAACTCACTGCTGGTGAACTAAAAGGTATACTTGTAGAAGGAAATATACTAGACAATTATAAATCAGTCATTTGAAAAATATGGAAGATACAATAATAAAGATAATGGAAATGAATGATTGTTGCTGGAGACAACTGATACTTGGGAGAAAGACAATGTAAGGCTGAAAATGATTAACTGTCTATCAAAGACTATATATGGGAACTGGTGGGCCTGCCTAGCAGCATATAAATCATATCTCCTGCAGCTAGAGGGCAAAGAAAATTGAGGGTCAGCTCTGTGACTTAATCATGGCAGTAACAGAGCTCCAAAGAGAGTCAAATATCCAACCTATACAGGCTTGTTAAGGGAAATTGATGGGAAATAACTGAACCCTTAAACATGGGAGAGGGTTATCTGGGTTGAATAACATTCGAAGATCAGTCTTTAAGCAAGTAATGTTAAAAGCCTGGATGTAACTGGAGGGATTTCTGAGCAGTGTCGCCCATGGAGTAGCAATCCCCTTGCCTGCCATGCCAGCAGTAGGTCTTTAATACTATCAGCATCAAGTTGTCTTTTCCAATGCAGTGTCTCCAGGTGGTGTGCCATCTTCAGTAAGTCCTAGTCAGCAAGCACCACATTTAATAGTAAAAGCTTAGGAGTGATTGACATGTCACCAGCTGAGAACAAGATAATATTCTCAAGAAGGAAAATGGAGCAGAAATTCAAAGAGGAAAATGGGGTTATATTGAAGACAAACTATGTCAATCTTCTTCCCAATTTTGCTAGCCATTACTGACAACCAGGGGCTGAGCAATGTCTAACAGGAAGTTGAGAAACAGGCTCAAATGTCACCATTGCCAAGTAATTGTATTTTTCTGGGTCTCAGTGACCTTGTCTATGAATCAGGATATTATGTTCACCGTGAACATTCTCAAAGGTTCAGAAAACCATTTGTTTAGTATAAAAGTTAGAGTCTTAGTGTAGAAACAAAGAAAGCTATTGCTCAAATGTTCACTTACAGAAAATGGGGGCATGTGTCAGAGAAAGAGTGCAGTACCTGAGACAAGTTCTGGAACATGTTAAAATAAAGGTGAGCAAAGGTTACAGAAGAATGAACACAGGAACACTCTGAAGACCACCAGTGTTAACCTTTGCCACATGCTCACTTGGAGGATGCATTCACATTTAAGAAACTTATTTGTACTACCTTCGTATTTTGTTATAATAGAAGGAAAACATGCATAGAAATGTAAGCTCTAAATAATCACTAGCTGCCAGCCCCTAGAAGCAGGCCCCAGAGCAATTCTCTAACCCTCTCCATTGAGCTGGGCAATGAGGCCCCATGATACTCATCTGTGCATTCTTATCAGGTCAGAAAGTCTTAACCTCAGCAGAGAGCTTTGCCTCTAGGCTTCTCCTCAAGTTTCCTGGTCCAGGCATCCACAAAGTTACACCTCAGGTCACCTGGCTCCTTCTCTTCCCTATCTCACTGGACTGCACAGTTATTCCCTAACCATTTCCTACTCTTGGTTATATACCATTAACTATTTCCTCCAAAGTAAATCTAGTTGTAAAGAAAGCATTTCACCTTTTTTCTTTTTTTGTAGTGTGGTGGTTAAAAGGAAAAAAAGAGAGAGAGAGAGAGTAAAAGAAAAATGACCCTTAATTCCTGTAGTAGAAGGATCTGAATCACCCAGAACTATAGTAACTATTCTAATCAGGGCCATTAATTATGATAGATTATAAATGAATTCATCTGGACTTGAACCTCTAAAGAGCTCAAAGTACTTTACAAACATTGATTCGTATTCTAAATACTGAAAAAGAACCCCTAGGAATATATCACTGGGGATTAAAGAAACAAATACTTCTGAAAAGCCATTCATAATTTGTACCATTCCCTTTTTATTTCCAGACCCTAAAAAATGGAGGCCACCATCTTAATATCAATGTCCTTCCAAGAGTGAGGAGCCAATTTCTGGTTGAATCCCTCTTTGAAGGCTTCCCTTTTGGTGACTGTATTAGTTTGCTAGAGATGTCATAATAAAATACTTCAAATTGGGTGTCTTAGATAACAAAAATTTATTGTTCAGAGTTTTGGTGGCTGGAAACCAAAAATCAAGGTGTCAGCAGTGTTGGCATCCTCTGATGTCTATGAGAGAAAAATCTATTCCTATGGATGTATAGATATGTATATCTTCCTGTAGATGTGTTGATGTATCTTCACATCTTCTATGTGTTTCTGTCTGTATTCACATCCCCCCTTGTTATCAGGACACCAGTCATTTTGGATTAAGACCTCACCCTACTCCAGCATATCCTCATACTAAATTGTTACCTCTGCAACGACCCTATTTCCAAAGGATGCCACATTCTGAGGTGCTAGTGGTTAGGATTTCAACATATGGATTTTGGGGAGGCACAACACAACCCTTAAAAGTTATGTTAAGGCTTGATGAAACTTTTTAAAATACTCATCAATGGAAAGGGGAAAAAATGATAGTTTAAAACATGAGATCTGGAGAGATGAAGTTTCAACTCTACTACTTTTAGTGTCTAGCCTCACAAACTTAGAAAGTTCCTAGAAGCAAGAGCAGTTTTATATATACAGTTGTATCTTCCTTTATGTGAACTTTATGCTGTAAAACAGATCAATCATAGGCCAGCTCATCAAATTGCAGGACTCACCAAGGCATTCCTAAGGTTCTTTTTAAATTCTAATGCTTATATCAGGTGATTTAATTTTTGAAAGTATCTTTCTACACCATAGACAAAACAATATCCACTTACTGTGGTGAGACAGACCCATGGCTGTAATAGAAAAAGATGTTCAACAGGGCAAATGAAACCTCTGACTTTAATAACTAAAACCTGATGAATACCCTGTTCCGTTCGATATAGCACATGAAAAATTATCCATTACTTTTATTAACTCTTATTTTTTGCTTTCATCAACCATTTGTTTGGATCAACTGATAAAGAGCCAGTAGTTTGTTCTTCCTTTCTCACTGGCTTAATTAAACCAATGAATTATGTGGATGCCATGAAATCATGCAAACCTAATGCATATATATTTTTAAAGGTAAAGCCTGCTTAAAAATTCAGTTTAATAAAGAAAGCTATCCCCTTACATTTACACCCACTTCGTGTACATTACATAAAGAACAAAGTCAGGACTTGCTTGATAGACAATCAACTGATGAGTGTGTAACACACTAATTAAAGTTCTGATTTCAATTTAGGTGATAATCTGAGATGCTGATAACACTGGGTTAAAAGTCCTAGTAAACTAGATAATATTTTAAAATAGGAAAGTATTAAGGAATTTAATACAGACTGCTGCCAAATTTAATTAATAAGAAGGTCCACTTTTGTCCACTGATTCTATCTGTTAAAATTACCCTAATATTTAAATGTATAAAGCAAAAAGTATTATTTACTTTCCTCACTTCTCACAAATTTGTTCATTTAAAATATTCATTCAGCATATTTGCTAGAGTGTGCTCTCTAACTTAATGGCAAAATGAGGTCAAACCTCCTCATTTTTTAAAACTTTTTTTAAAGATTTTATTTATTTATTTGAGAGAGAGAAAGCACAAGCAAGGGAAAGGGACAGAGGGAAAAGCAGGCTGCCTGCAGAGCAGAGAACCTGACACAGCGCTAGATCCCAGGACCCTGGGATCATGGCCCGAACTGGAAGCAGAGGTTTAACTGACTAAGCCACCCAGTTGCCCCAAACCTCCTCATTCTTATGTGGGCTCAAATAAACTGTTGTTAAAGTACATGCTCCCTAAACTACATTTCATAAACACCTCATTATTAATGAGGATATATTCTCCATCTTATTCTTTTCCCTTAACACAATAATTATAGAGGGATGCTATAACATTAAGAGGTATAGGTCTCGTATAAAAAGTGGTTATTTTATTCTTAGAACAACCCTATTAGTTTAGGCTCTTGGATTACAAGCAACAATTTAAATATTAGATGTCTTTAAATAAACAAATAATAAGATAATCAGTTTATGTAAACAAAAGTCCAGAAATAGGTGTGATAAGTTTTGATCTGAAGATTCATAGTCGTGAGGTATCAAGTGTAGTTCCTGTGTTTTCCCACTTCAATACTTCTTCATGTGTTGGTCTCATTCACACACTGATCCTACTCAGCTTAACAAACACCAGTGTGGCCTCCCTAGACTTCATGTCTAGGCAACTTATCCTCACCTCCATTATCTAGAAGCCTAGTGGACATCTCTTTTCACAACATCTGTGGAAAAGAAAGAAACTTTTTTCCTAGATGCCCTGACACTGTCTCCTCATGTCTTATTGGCCAAATACAATCATCTACCTTTTTATTACTGGCATAGACTGATTGGTTTAAAGTAGTTTAATTTAGCCACACAACTAAAACCAGAGTACATTTTATCCAAACAACTTTTCTGAGAACAAAGAAGAGGATCTCAAGAGAAATCCAATAGCATCAGAATGAGTAAATGGATGCTGAGTATGAAAACTATAAACATCTACTCACAGCAGGTATTATTACCTTCATTTAATAGATGAAAAGCCCGAGATGTGGAGAGATTAAAGCTATGCTTGTAACTAGATACTAGCTAGTAAGTGACAATACACGAGGGTAACAGATTGTTAGCCTTAGAAGAGATCTTCAGCTACAAAACCATATTCTTACAAGAGGCTTAGAAATATTAAAGCTTACTTTGTCAGCCCATATAATCTTGGATCAACCTCCAGGTATCTTTCTATTAAAAAATCCACTTATAAGAAAAAGCATGTACCTATATGTATTTTGTAGCTACTGCACAATTAATTATTGACTCTCATATAGTGTTGATAGTGGCCCAAATTAAGTATTTATGCCCAGACTACACAAAAGCACTACCATGATCATCATCAGACACCAAACGCCAGGTACCAATTTCTGAATGTATTCAACATGCGCGGTATGTGCCATTTGTTATCAAGAACTTCAATCTGATAGTATAGGTTCCACATAGGTTATATTCCTTAAAATGTTCTCTACTGAAATTTAGATGCATATGTGAAAATAATACAATTATGCGAAGAAAATATATGCTCTGTACATTTCATACAATGGCATCTTCTGCCCCTTTTGTTAATAATTCTGCCATTGTGGGTTCTAAGTCATCCAGTTCCAAGTGATTCTACTGAAAGTTTCTACCACAAGCACCACTTTCATCTCTTCACAAATTAAAAAACTAAAATGTTTAGCCAAGTTGCCTCTGGAAACCCTGAAATTATAACACACTGGGAGGGAAGTCTGCTTGAAATACAGATGAGAGGTTTACTTCACATAAAGCTTTCAAACTGGTAAAACAACATGAGATGGAAAGCACATTCTTTTAAGGTATTCACAACCCCTCCCCCCTTAGTATTCTGAAGCAACTGAGAAATTGTCTCAGGAACCCCCTGGGGGGGGGAACTACTCCTTGATTAAAAGTAATCCCATTGCAGAATGCAGTTTAAAACCAGGATTAAGATGAAACTTCTTGTGCCCAGTTATGGATTAGGGTCAACTAGACTTGCCCAACCAGCCACAGACAGAAAAGCTTGAGGGTTCCTGTCTAGCAGAAGCCAACTGTAACTCAGCTGCATAAAACATAGAAGAAACTGTGTAGACGAACTCCCCTGGTTCTTTTTATCACCACGTATCAGGAAAGAAGTGTCATGTCCCCAAGTCTCATAAACTAACAAGGGAGAAAAAGTTTTCCTTTAATAGGGCTTTCTTTCTGAGAAGGGAAAAATCTCCTCCCCTCTTTAGAAACTAAAACATGTGCCATCCCAAACTGCTACTTGTATTCGATCAATGAGAAAGTCTCTTGAGAAAGGCTTCTGTAGGTCTTCCTTTCTGGTGATAAGAGTGTGACCACTAAGAGACCAGCTATGGGATCAAATTACTCCTTTCTGTGTCTGGCCTCTGCCACTTATCAGCTATGTCACATTGAGCAAGTAAACTGTCCACTCCTCAGTTTCCTCATCTGTAAAATGTTCATAGTCATAGATTTGTTGGAATACTTAAATGAAGTAATCTGTGTAAGACACATACTGACATTACCTGTCAGAGTAAGCTCTCCAGAAATGTTGACTGTCTTCATTAATATGATACTCCTGTGGGTACTATCAAAGAAAAACAAGTCAGGACTTAGTAAGGAGACAATTTTCTTCAAAAGGATTATTGCAAGGAAAGGAAGGGATTATTGCAGCAGGGAGAACACTGTGCCTACAATTCTGCAACTATTACAAACCAAACAGAACATTTTTAATTTAAGAAGATAAAGAAAAAGCAAACATATATAAGCAGAATCTTTGGAGGGGAACTGAATAAACAAGGGGAAATGACCAGTGCGGTCTGACAAGAAAAGGGTCTTGCTGTGCGGTTAGTTGACTCCCAGGGAAAGCTGATTGGAAGACACTTAGTTCAGAGGCTCTAACAAATTATCATAGATGAGTAACTTAAACAAGAAACATATATTTCTCATGGTTCTGGAGGCTAGGAAGTCCAAGATCAAGATGTCAAAGATCCATTGTCTGGTGAGGAACCACTTCCGGGTTGTTGATGACTGTCTTCATGTTGTATCTTTACATGGTAGAGAGCAGAGAGTGAGAGCAAGTGCTTAAGTCTCTTTTTATATACATTACTCCCATTCATGAGGGCTCTGTCCTCATGACTAATCACCTCCCAAAGGTTTCACCTCCTGATACCATCACACCAGGGATTAGAATTTCAATATATGAAGTGGGGGAGGGGGTTGGAAAAACCATTCAGTCCATAGCTGGCACCTTCCCCTTTTTTGTGCAGAGTTCAGGGCCTGTAGGAAAGAGAAGCCTGACTAAAATTTCATCAAGACAAAGCAGAGGATAAGAAACCATCCACCGTAATACTTGGCCAGCTCTAAGTTATCCAGTTCCAAGTGATTCTAGTCCTTCTGGCTTTACAGCCTAAGCCTTTCTGTTGTTCAGTTTGGGTACCTCCTTTGCATTGCAGAAGCTTTGTGCTTGTTTCTAGGACAAGCTGGGTATCCACTGGTTTCTTCCGTGATTGTGGCAGCCATGTCAAAAACATTCTCCACTGGGTTTCCCACTGGATTGTAACGAACACACCTATATATGCCATACAAGTCATTTTCTGTCTTGACCATCCCATTCAAACTATATCCCTGCACTTGTGAAATGATAATCTTCAGTAAAGTGTTCTATTTCAGTTCTTGCTTTGTGAGAAATGAAAAAGTAACCTTGACTTGTCATACCCCAAGACAGCATTGCAATAAACTAGGTTCTTCTCAGTTTTCTCTGTGTAGTCCCCTAGTGTTATATCTTTACTCTCTCTCACCCGGGATTCTCCTACATATTCCATAGGATGAATGGAAGAAATAGCTTAGTGGAATATACATGTGCATAACACACACTTCCTCTTTTCTTTCCCCTAATGTTGGAATCTCTTACTTTAGCCAGACACATAGTGTTCTTGTGAGAAACTAAATATACAAATAGATAATGCCCAGACCATACATGGCAATGGAACTCTGACTCACAACTTCTGCAGCAATTAGTCCAAAAAGTCAAACCATACCTCTGCAGCAATGTGCCCAAATGGTAAGGATTTGGTCAATGACTCTCATCTTCCCTAATTTTTGCTCCTGCTTCCAACTCAGGACCAACCAGAGAAAGTCAAACATACCCTTCAAACTAATCAGATAGAATGTTCTCACTTCTAGTTAGACTGCCTCCGGCTTCTTCATTCTGTAAAGGAAAACCTGCACCAGACACAAGTTAAAATGGCAAGGAAGACTTTATTCAAGACTATTTCAATAGAGGTCAAGACTATTGAGAGAGAGAAGATAGATGGAACTGAACTCTTTTAAAACAAATGTGCAAGGATTTTTAAATGGTAGAATGAGCTACAGGAAAAGTATTGGAGGATGTGAATGGGACGTAGGCCAATGTGATTAGTCCATCTGTGTTTACTAATCCTTATCAAAGATAAGCTCCTACTTTCAGACAGAAACTAGGAGACAGGAGCCCTGTCTTTCTTGATGATGACATTTCGAAGAGTTGGTTCCCAGGTCTTTGAGAAAGACATTCTTGGGTTGTAGAATATTTACATCTTAAAGAAGCAGAGAATTTACAATTGCAAGTTTTCTTTAAAAAGAAAAAAGAAATGCTCTACAAAAAAAGAAGTTAGGAGCCTACAGTCTGGAAGAAGCCTCTCTAAAATTCAGTCAGCCTGAGGGGAACTTGAAGGCCATGTTGGTCTTTGCCAACAACCTCTAATCAGAGTATATCTAAAGTCTTCCCTATTTTTTCCTTATTAAGCTTTTTCTCTTCCCTGCTTGATTTTCAGTCCCTGCCAAACACAAGTGATGGTGCCTAGCTCCCCAAATGAAGAGCCTCTGCTTGTTTTCACTTGGGTTGTTTTCATTTATTTCCACATTTGAAAATATGAAAATCTCCTATAATGGAGATGTGGATCCTTAGACATTTTCATTTGTAGTGACTACTGGGATTTTTTTAAAAGTTGGATCTAAGGACAATGACATCTCTTCATATTTAAATTTAATAAAAAAAGGCATTCTACTGATGTATATTTAGGAATATTATTTCTATTTTTACCAGAAAACTGTGATTGTTTAAATGTATCTCCATCTTGGTTCACACACACACAAAAAAACAAAACCCTGCAAAATAAGTAAATTATATAATACGTTATGAGTTAATAAATGCAAAATTATGGAAGGCAGGGTAAGGAAAATCCAGAGTGCTGCAAGGGTACAGAGGGTTATTTTATTTTATTTTATTATTTTATTTTTATTTTATTTATTTTTTTTAAAGATTTTATTTATTTATTTGACAGAGAGAGAGACAGCCAGCGAGAGAGGGAACACAAGCAGGGGGGGTGGGAGAGGAAGAAGCAGGCTTCTAGCGGAGGAGCCTGATGTGGGGCTCGATCCCAAAACGCCAGGATCACTCCCTGAGCCGAAGGCAGACGCTTAACCGCTGTGCCACCCAGGCGCCCCGAGAGGGTAATTTTAAGTAGGGTGGTCAGAGTACATTTCATTGAGAAAATAAACTTAAGCAAAGACTTAAAGAAATTTAGTCAATGCGGCTATCTGGGTGAGTATTATCCCAACCTTGCCATATCTAGCTCAAGATGTCACTTGAGGGGAATAGCAAGGAGGCCAGCATTCTTGGAACAGGGTGATTTTAAGGGATTTGGTGAGGGTGCGGGTGGGGGTGGAGGGGGAGGGGATAAGATGAAAGGCAACAGAATGAGGAGATGTCACATGACAAAGCACCATAAGATCTATAAAGGCAAATGGCTTTTCCTCTGAAGAAAATGAGGGGCCCTGGGGGATTTTGAGAAAAATTACCATTTAAATAATTTCAGGTGATAAAGAAGGAACACTGCCTAAGTCAGCACATCTTGGTCTTTCTCAAATGCTGGTTCTGCCACAAGCATGGAAAAAGTCCCTCTAACCAGACACTACTTTTTTTTTTTTAATCTAAGTGTAGTAGATAATGTTACATTAGTTTCAGGTGTACAACATAGTGATTCAACTTCTCTATACATAATGCTATGCTCACCATAAGTATAGGTACCATCTGTCACCATACAACACTATAACAATATGACTGACTATATTCCTTATGCTGTACTTATTTATTCCATAACTGGAAACTTGCATCTCCCACTCCGTTTCATCCATTTTGCCCATCCCTCCCAACCCCCTCCCCTCTGGCAAACCATTAGTTTGTTCTTTGTATTTATAGGTCTGATGCTACTGTGGTTTCTTGACTGGGTAAGTAGGGCTAGGCCACTGTGTATAACCTCTTACCACTCAAACCACCTTTGCTATTGGGAAAACCTCTGTTCAGCTGGAGGAGACCCAGTTCCTTAAATGAGTACAGACTGACTAATGGAAGGGCCTAATGTTATGGCAGTCAAAATATGGCCCAATGCCTTCTCTTCCCTGGTATGTTTCCCCAATCTTGCTACATTTCAACAGTCTTTTCTTTAAATTTGTTTTAAAGCTTGCATCAGGAAAGAGCTGCCAAGGGGAAAACTGCTCCAAAGAAAACACTTTGTTTGTGCAGGCTTATTTCCAAATGGTAATGTAGACTTCCCTGGAAAAGACCGGATCAAAATTCTCCAGAAGCCTGTGGTGCTAAGACCATTCTCATTTTGTGTGCTAGCATTCACTTAACAAAGTCAGTCAATGCATTTTGGTCAATAACCCTCTCAACTACTAACAGGGGAAAATGTGAGCTTCTAAGTGACATCTTGAGCTAGATAAGGTGCTCATCATAATGAGAGGAGCAATTTGCATTTTAGCAGGAAGAAATACAATAGAGCTTTTTAAAATGCAGCTCTCCTTTCATTCTCACATGGAACCTGATTGTAAAGGATGGCATCATTGCCTCTTTTCTGTAACTTGCATTTAATAATTTTTACCTTTTTCCCACTGGTTTCCACTAAAAGCCAGAGATAGAGAATAGAAATTCCAAAAACTAACCAAAAGTTGTCTTCAATTTTGCATTTTGTCAGTTTTCTGCAATGTACATTGCAAGGATATGTGCTTCTCTCTTACTCTGGGTGGTGGCAACTCCTGTTTCAAATTAGTGAAGTCTCAAAGGTGATTGATATACTATAATTCCAAGAAAAGAGACTACTGAAAGGGCTTAAGGCCTACATGCAAAGGTTGTGTTAAAATAATGTCATAGCACATAGAACAGATTCGTTACAACATGCCACCTGTCTCCCAAGTAAAAAGTAATTCTAATCAATTCAAAGACAAAGGAAGAGAGAGAGGGGGAAAGAAAAAGGGAAGCAAGAATGGCCATTGCTCCTTATAATAAGGAGTCTAATTTTATGCTATTATCTGTTTGATGGTTTAAGTGGAATAAAGTGACACAGATCTGGAAATGTGAGAATGAGGCAGAATGAGAGAGTGTTTGTAAGAGGAATAATTTCAGACACCCATGGGGCTTCATAGAAAACTCATTTGCACATAGACAGGGCTCTCTTCTGGATGATGGATAAATGTAATTCCTAGGTACCGGTGTATTTCTTTTTATACTAATAAGACAGAAGAATGAAATGCAGGCTAAAATTGCTTTAAAAATTAGGGCAGTTTCTAAATGAATTGTATTTCTAAATGATTAGATAGTGACAGTACTGACAGCTCCCTCAGGTCACTAATGCAGAGACTCTTATCAGTAGTTTGGGTGATAATCAGTATTCTTAAACAATACTGCCCTATGAATTAAAAAAAAAAAGTGAGAAGGGGCTGTGAGTTTTAATCAATACATGAAAGCCTTCGATTACATTTTACATGAGAGGAAACATATATGAACTTTCATCTTTCAAGCAAAAGCTTCCTAGAAAGAAGAGATGAGGGGAAAATTTTGAAACAAGAAAGATCAAAGCTGATTAAAAATCTCCGAGCGCCATCTGGTGTCAGAAATAAAAATAATCACAGCCTTTGATGGTCAAATGATCTCCTTTTGTGGGCTGATCCCAGTGTGTTAGGGTTTACCATATATTCAAACAGTAACTCTTGAAATGTAATTCACTTTATGTCTAATACCCAGATATGACTATTTACTTTTGGGGTTATAACTCCATGAATCTAGGGAAGTGAGGTGGTTGAGCCAGCCAGAAGTATTAATCATATATTGAAATACTTCTGGCAAAAAATGTATGTTTTAACTCAAGAATCCCTACAATTGTTGCAGTTTTCCACTCTGGTATACTTAAGTAAACTTCCCTCAGAGTAGGAAAAGTGTGTCTATACTTTCAAAAGCAACGGCCTCTTTAGAAATACAGAAGCAGCAGATGGGTAGCATATTTTTAAAGAAGAAACTTTGAGACTCATAATGCTAATGTGCCAAGATAAATTTAGCAGTGCATTTTAAAAAAAAAGAAATATAAATAGTGGTATTTGACTGTCTTAGAAATTTATGCATGTGTCTATTAATAGAACTTGAAAAATACCCTGCACCTCATCTTGTTCCACAACTGGTTTTTACTACATCTGTACATTAAAAATAATAACTCACCCTATTCGTTTATATTTCTGGTATACTCTGAGCTGCAGAGGCCTTTGACAATTTCAAAGACTGGTTGAATATTTCACAAATAAGAATACTTGCTACTCAAGAACTGTCAGTCCCCTGACATCAAGCAGTCTTTAGGTATGTTCTCTGTGGTTTGGTTGTATTAATGAGTCCTAAATAATGCAAGTGTTTTTTTTTTCTTTGAATAATTCATTCTGCAAGATTTCAGCGATGCTTTCTTCCTAGAGATAGCTAGGTAACACGTAGTACAAAACAGAGATAAAGAACATGAAAATAGAAGTTATACATCTCTTGTCACACAGAATAAGAGATTTGAATAGGATAATCTGTCTCTTTCATTATTAAAAAAAAACTAGACTTTCATTAAAAGGCAAAAATATTTAAATGGTGGAAAAGTGGGCCATTTGAATTATATCTTTTAATATCTGCTAACAGAGAACTGTGATTATTGCTTCAAAAATGATTTCACAAGATTACAACTAGACATTGACACCTAATTTTCAAGCAATGGTGAGAAGTTTCATGTGCTTTCCACCCGCAGCCCCAAGCAATTATCCCTTCCAGAAAAGAGCTGGACCAAGAGACACTAGGGGAGCTGGCCACACGTGCCTGCCTTATGTCCCACAAGAGAACTGAGGGATGTGGCAGAGGATAGAACCAACTGCTGAGACTGGATGTCTTAGCACCCGGCAACTTGCTCTCACCTTAGGGCTGTGGTTGGCTTGGAGCAGCAAAAAGCAGGAGGAGGTCTAAATATAATACAGACATCTAAAAAGTTTCCAAAGAAATGACAGTATTCACACCAAGTAATGAAGTTCAAAAGTTGCTCATATGGAACTTAACTTTTGACTTAAAGCAAAATCAATAATTCAGTACCATAATCATATTAGATATATTGCGCAAAATGTCTACTGTGTACTAGGAATTGCTCAGGAATGAAAAAATTATGTTGCTTGCATAAAAATAAAACTCACTTAATTCAAGACTGTTCCCTTATATTAATAAGTATAAAAAGGAAAATGTCTTCTTGGAGTACATAAATCTGCAAATGTGTTTTTTGCTTTGAAACACGCATTTGCTATTTAATAAAATTTTGATGTGCAAATTTTCTTTTGATTTTTTCTCGAACATCAGGAGTTCTCTGTGCCCTAACACACAAAAAATAAGATGTCTTAGAGGCCTACTAGTAGTCTAATCATGACTACTACTGTAGTCTAATCATGAACATTTTTTTCCAATTTCTCCATGATTTGCACTTGAAATAGATTGATTTTTGTAAACTCAAAGGTATATGCCTTAGGACTTAAGGAAAAAAATCTAGGATTACCTCTAAATTTTAGGAATACTATCTCCTAAATTAACATTTTGACTTTGTGGTAGTTTGGTATTTTTCTTAGAGATTTTTTCTTTTATCTCTAATTTTATTTCTGTTAATTCCAAAGTGACCGGTTTTAGATGCGTTTGTCAGCACTAATGATAGTATATGAATTATAAACATTAGGATGAAATTATTATACAATATAAATAACACCTTAAATTATAAGAATAATATTTATAAAATATCTTGAGGAAATACTATTGTATATCATCAATAGTAAGGTTCATAGGATATAACAAATAACAGTAGATATTTGTATTTACCAGTTAAAGCTATGTTATCATATAACAAGGACAATAACCAGCAATACGCTGGCCATAGAGAAGATTTGCAGCACTTCAAATTTTATTCATAAAGTGGGAATATTAATGTAGCTCTATCCCACAATTTGAATTCACATAATCTAAGTTAGATAAATGTGACCTACATAGCACTCAACACTTTATAAACATTAACTCAGTTAAATTGACAATAGCTCTATGAAGCAAATGACATTATCCCTATTGATGGATGAGGAAACTAAAACTCATAGCTTAAATGAGATCTGCAAGTTGAAATAGTTAGTAACTGACAGATCCATGATTTGCACCGACTTCTCTCTGCTCATTTAATACATGGCCATGCTATAGGTTCATTGCATGTGTTCCACCTGAGCTACATATGATCAAAGAGACGGGAGAAACAGACATGGGGAAGTTCTTTAAGAAGCTTATCACCCTCGATATGTAAACATAACACATACACACACACCCAGAGGATAACATGTACTTTAGCATGTTGCACGTTGGTGTGAGGTGTTGGCTGTTAATACTAGATGTAGAGGAGTAAGTGTTAGTCAGCTGAAGTACCTGACATCAGTCTAACGAGGGAGAAATACAAACTAATGTTAAAATATAATGCCTAGCAATGAGAACTTTGGTAAATTTTCACATAGGATCTTATAAAAGCACGAAAGAGGCAATTAATGTAACCTTAGGTTTGAGGCACATTTTTTTAAAACATCCCCCAGGATGAAATACTTGAGAACAACTTTGAAGGTCAAGTAGGAATTGTGCAGGTGAAGAAAATGGAGGTGTGAAAAGTTTCAGCAGTGAGACAGCAAGGGGTAGTTGGTGAAAGTACAAGTTAGTTGATGGCAATTGATGGACACTGTGTGTTAGAGTGGGATGGGGTGAAACAAGATGGAAGCAGGGACAAATCAAGAAGGGTCTTCTATATTTAAGATGATTTGGAGGCATGGAATATTTAGACCAGGGACTGATGGATCAATTTGACAATATAGGAGCAGATTAGAAGGTGTTGGCACATGAGGTGCCTGGTCATGGGATCAAGCCTCCAGGTGGGCTCTGTGCTGAGCACAGAATCTACTACAGATTCTCCCCCTTCCTTTTTGCCCCTCCCCCCACATGTGCGCTCTCTCTCTCTCTCATACACTCTCTCAAATAAATAAAATAAAATAAAATAAAATAAAATAAAAAGGTGTTGGCACAAAAGCAGAGTAAACAGATGAGGATTCTTTAATGAAGAAAATGATGAGCCTTGAATGATGACTAAAGATAAAAAATGTTCAATATATATGACAAGCATTGGTACAAAAGGATCCGTTAATAATTGTTGAGTGTGAGAGCCATATAATTACTTATTTTATTTTGTTTAAAATTTCCCATAATAAAAAGAATATCTAAATACCACCTAAAATAAAATAAATTAGAAATATGGTATTCACTGTATTGTGATAAAAACATATTACACAAAGATATGAAAAGATGCATTAGACGAGAAACACCAGCTGATTTCTAAAATCCAATACAACTATAAATTTCTGCATTACAACCTTTTTATAGCTCTATGAGAAATAGTCACAGACTCTCTTTAAATGTGTTTGTTTAATTATATAATTAACAAAGAACATGTGGGAAGAAAAGTGAAAATTTCATGTCTCAAAAATAAACAAGATTTTATTTAGAAATAAAGTATATTAAAATTTTCTCCAACTGGGATGCTTGGGTGGCTCAGTTGGTTAAGCATCTGCCTTCAGCTCGGGTCATGAAGCCAGAGTCCTAGGATCAAGTCCCATGTCAGGGTCCTTGCTCAGTGGGGAGCCTACTTCTCCCTCTGCCTGAGGCCGTCCCTGCTTGTGCTCTCTCTCTCTCTCTCTCTCTCTGATAAATAAATAAATAAAACATTTTTTAAAAAAGAAGAAAACTTACATTTTTTTCCTCTAATGAACAAAAGCACATAAGGAATGATGCATAAATAAACCACTTTGACACTTAATGAGTCTACAATATTCTGGATTTTATTTTAAGAAAATGTGCCATTTTCTTATATTTTAATGTATTTTGTCCCCGTCCTTTTGAAAAGATTTACTTTATATCAACTCTTCTGTTTTTCTGCAGTTTTATTTTAGAAATTATCAAAAACACTATCAGATATATAGATAAAATTCTGATGTTATTTCTTATAGAAAGAAGTTAATATTTATAATATGGTAAATATTATATTTTATTCTACTGAACAGTGATAAAATTCTGACAATGTACTAAGAGACCAAAAATGTAAAGCTTAGAATAATAATTCAAAAAGTCTTTACTTAACAGTGTATGAGAGCGTTGGCTGCTGAAGTCACAAAGATGCGTGAGATATGACAATGCGTAGGCTTTGGGAAAGGGAGCCATAAAAAAGTAAATTCTCTATGTTGTGTAGAGGAGAAGTAAATTCCAAAATAATTGGATTCACATTAATGATAGAGATTAAAAACATAATGGTTTAAACAAATTTTTTTTTAGCTTTAGGGATATAGGTAAAAACATATGGAAAAACAGCACTGGACGAGCCTGCAAGAAAACAAAGCAGCTCCAGAATGTTCAAGAAAGAACTCTTCTTAGGTTTATGCAGCAAAACTTATGTCACTCTAATTCTGTGAGGCAATAAGCGGTGCTAAGCAAGAAAACAAAGTTACAAATCCAGGGGCACTTGGGTGGCTCAGTTCGTTGAGCGTCCAATTCTTGATTTTGGCTCAGGTCATGATCTCAGGATCATGGGATCGAGGCCTACATGGGGCTCCACACTCAGCAGGGGGTCTGCTTGAGATTCTCTCTCCCTCTCCCTCTGACCCCACCCCCTCCCTGCTCTCTCTCTCTCTAAAATAAATAAATAAATCTTCATTTTAAAAAAAGTTACACATCCAGCTTTAACGGTAAGTACATGTAAGAATTATATAGAAGATAATTCTATAGGAATTGTATAGGGGCACATCTCAATTAGCACTAACCACATTACAAGTCCTCATGAGGCTACTGTTACCATAGTGTAGGGTAGATCCCTGCGTTGGGTCAGACATGATTTTCACCAGCGCTTCCTTGAGATCAGTCCTCTACACACAGTCATGTGAGGCACACCTGTGACAGAGACTCCACAGCTCACATCAGAACTTGGCACCACAATGTCTGCTGTGCTCTCATTAATACATATTAATTACAAAGACCTGAGTGACACCAACCTTATAAACTGGCTTTGGTTAACAAAAAGAAGCACAGCATGATGAAAGAAGGACTAAAGTTTGTGATCAATAAGTATCTGTTGAATTAATGTTGAATGAAAGGGACTGGGTTTTAAGAACCATAGCCCAATTATTCAATTAAAAGTTGTGTGGTCTTTGTCAAATCATTTTGTATCTCTCAGCCTCAGGGTTTGCAGCTTTAGAATACCTACTCAACAAGACAGTAAAGCTGTTGTGAGGAATCAATAGGATAATTTTCTAAATCTCTTAATTTATGCCATGATCTCCTAAAGTGAGTTAATCGTGAAAACCTTGAAGACACATATAGAGATCAAACAATATAAGCAGATTTTTTTAATTGAAGATATTTGGCAAAGGGAAATTAAGACAGAAAAATAAAATGATAGTGGGACTAGAATCAGACCACAATGTGCCACCATAAGAGTATTCACGGTCATATAAATTTTGCCTCCCCCCAAAAATTGACTTAGTGGTATTTTGCACAGCCAGAGCAATGGAGAAAAACAACAACAACAACATAGTTTGGTTAACGAAGCTGTATCTGTGGGTTAGAGGTATTGGCTCATGTTAAGCTGAGAACGAATCTTGTGCACACCATTTCTAAGTTTGTGACACTGGGCTTATCTGCACCTCAGTTTCTTCATATTAAAAAAAAAAGAAAGAGAGATAATAATAACACCTACCTTGTACAGTTTTGAGATGATTAAATGAAACATCACATGTAAAGTTCTTAGATGAATGCCTGACATTTATTAAGTGTCACGTAAATGTTAGCTGAAATTATTTCTTTATCCATAAGATTAAAAATGCAAATAACACATGTATAGCATCCAGCAAAATGCCTGGCATATATATAGTTATATATAATATATAGTTATTTAATATATACGTTATTTTATATATTTACATATATAAAAATTATATCTATAAAAATAACATATATGTAATACCGATTATATTTTTAATCTCAATCAAAGCTGTGTACAGCACATTTTAACAAATACTGGAACATAAACTTTGGTGTTCCCCAGCCCCTCTGACCCAGAGAGAGTCTGAACAGCTCCCCCATGGTTTGGCAGAGTTCTAGAGCTGGATCTTTCATCGTCTAGTTGCTCTTTTAAACCTTGTCTTTTTTGTGTGTGTGTCTATGTGCCCCAGGCCATTTGAGCTAGGGGCCGGGACTAGCTGAAAGTCATTGCCAGAGGAGAGGACACAAAAGAAATTCTCTAACTAACAGAGATAAGTTAATCTTTCTGTAAGAGGTTTGGATTGCTATCTCCCTTGATTGTGCTGATGCTGCAGCCATTATCCCTTAGTAAATGAGCACATAAAGAAAAATCCCAATGAGTGGTACCTAATGGGGGGCTCTAAAGTGTGAATACGGAAATGGTATTAACAATTTGAGCAAATTCTGTCCTTTCAGTAAGTGACCATTATAAATAGTGCCATATTGTCAAGGGTAATTATCATTCTTGAAGTCCTTTTCTTTGTTATGCTACATAAAATTCTTTCCTACAGCATTCCCCCACTCTACAATTTAACTACCAACTTAGTTGTGCTATCAACTTAAACACACTCAATAAAGAACCGTGCATTGAATGAAATTTACATATGCAGATTGTCAAAGTCCATCACAACTTACCAGCTAAAGGAAGAAAGGACCATTTGTAATAACTGGCATATTTTTACATCAAAACTATTAGCAAAATCAACTTTTCTGTCCTTTCCAAAGGACAAATTGCTGCTGTATGAGAATTTAATTAATATGTGTTGATGAATAATTCAAACAGTAATGATCTTAGACTCTCAAGTTTATATGACAGGCTTCCATGTCACATATAAATGTTTGCATATAAAAAGCATATGATTTAGAAATAGAATGTGGAGTTCTCTTAACACCAGTTCCCATTTGTAAGTAGAACTTGTAGGAGATATCTTTGATAGAATTATGCGCTCTTTTCATTTTCCTAGCTCATTAAAAATCTGCATCTTTAATGTAATTCCCCTTGAGGCTCTGCTGGGCTCTCACTGTAATTTGCACACACATATGTACTGTGCTTGAACCCTTTATAGTCTCTCATAAAACCAGGAGTAACCGCTTTTCTCTCAAAAGGGAGAATGAGGCTGATTGGTTTGTACTCTCAGGAGTATTGGGAACGTTTCTAATCAGAGAAATAGCTCTGTGTTGTCCCCAAATTTCCTTTCCTTTAGGGGAAAAACAAGCACAAACAACCCCTAATAGTTTTTACCCTTTCGTTAATTTCTTTTTTTTTTTTTTTTGAAGATTTCTTAATTTATTTGAGAGGGGAAAGGGGCAGAAGAGAGGGAGAGAGAAAAAAACCTCAAGCAGACTCCCCTCTGAGCGTGGAGCTGAGGTGGGGCTCAATCCCAGGACCCTTAGATCGTGACCTGAGGCAAAATCAAGAGTCAGATTCTTAACCTACTGAGCAACCCAGGTGCCCCTACCCTTTCCTTAATTTCAAGTTTGAATTTTATATTCCCAAAATTTTAGGGGACTTTTTTTCATTTTTAAAATCTTTTAAAATCAATTCTTGTCTTACATTTGTTATTCACTATTTTTTTTATTCACTGATTTTTCTGCAGTGCATTTCAGTATGCTAATGTGGACACACACATTACACACATTTTTTGAACGGAAATTTGAAAATGTACGCTGAAGTCTTTAAACCATCCATAGCCCCATCATGCAGTCATTCTACCTTTGGTGTCCCAAATCATTTATAAGCATAGAGATTTATGTAATGCAAAAAAAAATACTCCTCAAATTATTTGTGTATGGAGATTTGTCAAAGCATTCTCTGTAATTGCTTCACGTAAACGCCAACTACATATGCAGAAAGAGGAATTGATTAAACAGATTACAATATATACATATATTAAAAATATATCTCTTTTAAAATACTGTAGACAGATGCACACACATATGAAAAATAATGTCATAAAATTTAAAAGATGATGTGCATTATAAAAATATAACCCTGAACATATATAAAAAGAGAAAAATATGACTACATGCAAAATTTTAGTAGTGGTTATTTCTGACTGGTTGGTTACAGATTATTTTTATTTCATTTGTGATATTTAGCATTTTCTGAATTTCCTATCATAAAGAAGTTTTTCCCTGAGGTTATAAAAAAAAATTAACACTATCCAGAGGAGAGAAATGATGTGGTGAAGAATATGTCTCCAGTATTTTGGTAAGCACATTATAACACTTCTTGCACATAGAGAAAAAAGCATATATATACACAAAACCCAAAGCAAATTATTTATTTCACTTGTACTGCGACCCTTTAACCTAGTTCAAATCTTGTAACTTCAGGCGAAGCTGGAAGGCAAAGTCATCCTCTGTAATCTCCATGTCGCCTGGTGGTGACAAGGATCCCTAACTCTCCTAGCCCTTCTTGCTTTCATATACTCAGCATTTTTCTGTTTGTCCTAGTTTCACTTTACTTTTATAGCTTTGAAATGATGAAACCTTGCAATCAGGCATCTCCACCCATCCTAGACTTTAACCAATGGGGATAAAATAAATCACAAGAGTTTTGCCCTCGATCGAGAATTAATATTCATTGCCTGAGTAATGAAGAAAAGGTGTGATAATATCATGCAAGTCATTTGGTCTGTGCATGTCACTTCTGTGCCATCTAAATTATAACATTCATCATTTCTCTGTCCTTAGTGGGTCTTATAATGGTGCCTACAAACAATATTTCAGAGCTTCCCAGAACCTTGGTGGATGCTGAGAACCATGGTAAAGGACTCAAAAAGTCCTTGATACTTAATATCATCAGGGGCAAGGGAGTATTTGGGAGATTTAATGCACAGAATAAAGACAGGTTGGCAGGCTTTCTGCCATCTGAAAGTTATAAGGCAGAAGAAAACCTAATTTCCGTATTCCCTTAAGAGACTGAATGAGCAAAGCAAAGAAAACTATAATCATCTCCCCCTAAAAAGCCATTTTACTGTTCACTCTCCTCAAAATGCAAACTACCAAACACATAATTAACTTGTAGAGGGTTTTTGGTTTGTCTTTTGTTTTGTTTTGTTTTTTCTAGTGTATGTGTTTTAACTGACATACACATTTACCATAAATAAGCCTTTCCTTAATCTGGTTTCTCTGACACTGAAATGTTCAACCTGCATCTACATCTGAAATGAGATTAAGATTATAATGTAATAGGGAACTTCCTAATGTCTTGCTAGGAATTGGGATGCAATGTCATGATTATGCCAGAAAAATGGAATTACAAATATTCTAAACTGATTCTCACCTTTACTCCCTGTGAAAAGGAGTTTCACAAAGAAAGCAAATTCACCATCCACTTTTTTCTAGCTCTAACACCCTTCCTTGATAGAGTGGATACCCTTCCTCACTAAACATTTTCAGAAGCTGTTCATAATTACCAAGAGGCTAACTCTGGGCTTGCCCACTCTCCCTCTGCCATCTCACCTTTTGATATGATTGCTAATAAACAAAGGAAAGGCAGAAGTAAGATGATAGAAAGTCAGAGAAGCAATTCCTATTTTTTTAAAAAGGGGCATCGGAAGAAGGGACATGGCACCCAGCATGCATAGAGGTCTTGCTGTAACACACCAGTACCATCATGGGCATGTTCACATGGATTACTTCATGTAGTGATGGTAATATGGAAATAATGATGCCAACTAGGTACTGTCTCTCATGCTAGAAACTGGATTGAGCGTTACATGATTAAAGATAACAATATGATAATTACATTGTGCATATGTAAATATGTGTGGATTCAAAGTGCTTTACCTACATACCTGTGCGTTGATTTTACATAAGGCACCTTAAACCACATATCTGTATGTATTATTTCATGGAATCCTAAAACATCCTAATAAGATGAGACTTTAATTTTCATGAATTAATGAACAGAAAAACTGAGGTTCTAGAGGCTGTGAATAACTTCTCCAGAAAAAATAATTGGTAGAGTCATGCGGAATTAGATTTCAGGTCTTACTCCAGGGTGCTCTTCACAATGCCACAAAGTCTATGCATGCAGCTTTGAAAACTAGGGAGAGAGTATGGAGTGACTTCAGAAACAGGAGCTTGCTTCCATGTGAGTTGGTCTTGGAAATTGTTTTGTGGAAACAAACTATAAACCAGATTGAATGATGGAAACAGTTGGAAGTAGATTGGAGCGCCTGGGTGGCTCGGTCGGTTAAGTGACTGCCTTCTACTCAGGTCATGATCTCGGGGTCCTGGGATCCAGCCACAGGCAGGCTCTCTGCTCAGTGGGGAGTCTGCTTGTCCCTTTGCCCTCTCCCTGCTCGTGCGCGCGCACTCTCTCTCTCAAATAAAGAAATAAAATCTTAAAAAAAAGAATTAGAAGTAGATTTGAATATGAAGGAACACATATAGAATTATTAACGAACAGATGAAAGAAGAGACAAACAGCCAAGTGCGACAATCTGGGGAGAGGAAATCCCAGGTGCTTTCATGAGGGATGAGAATCCACACGCAGCAGGTAGAGAGGTGTCCATATTGATCAGGAATTCAAGACTAAATTCCTGAAGAGATATTAAGGGTGTAAAGGAAAAATAAAACATGATTTAGAAGAGAGTCAAATTTTATAAATAAAAAGAACACTGTTAGGTGCTGGAAGCTTAATGATGACAGAGGAATTTTAAAAAGGAGAGTTTGAAAAGCAATATCATATGACATAGAGAAAGCAATATTAATGATGTTATGACATCTAAGTATTTCTCCTACTTAGTTCTTTCTTTCATGATATTTGTCTACCTATTTGTTTCAAACGTTGCATATTTTTAAATATTCAAAATTTAAGCCCCAGGATGTTTCCTTTATCTACCCATACAGTTTCTGTAGGGATAATCATTCTTGAAGTCCCACTCTTTATTATGCTACGTAATCATTTAATCTGTTTCCTCATTAATTATCCACTATGGGCCTTGTACTATCCTAAGGGTTCTAGGTGGATAGATAGATTGGTCAACCCATAAACAGATGTGTGTGAGTGGTGTATGCATATATTTGCATATATACATATATATTCTATATATGCACATATGAGTACACACGCTATGTATACACACTATATATGTAGTATATACGTAGTTCAGTGAAAGCTAGTACAATCACACTTACAGCACTTTCCCCTTCACAAGCATCCTCTTTGCATTCCTTTTCACACTGCAGCTTCAATCATATGTTTGCTTAACTTGCTTCTCATATTAGAGTAAAAGCTGTTTTATCAGCAGCCTGTCAACTAGAAATCTCTATTTATGGCTACTCTTGTTCATTTGCAGTGCTCAGTCACTCTCCAAGTTATGAAATGTGAATATCCTATATATACAAATAACCATTTACACAGCTCTTGCTCCTCTTCCTGCTCACTGGAGCCTGTTCCTTCACAGCCACAATTCAAACTGCCCCAACATGAAAACAACACCCAGGAATTCACTGCCTTGAATTGCTACGTCAGTTTGAGAAGTGTCAATACCCATTGAGCATATGTTATGTGTCAGGCTCTGTGTTTGGTATATTGCATGCATTACTGCTTTCAAAACACAAAGGAACATAGGAGGTAGAGATTTTCACCTCTATTTGTCGGTGGACAGACAGGGGTCAGAGAGAAAATACAAACTGTTCAAGGTCACATGCCTCTGGGAATGGACCTGGTATGTGAAGGAGGTTCTGCCTGGTGACTGCCGCATACCTGGAGGTGTTTTGATTTTTCAGGCTCTGCAAATTGAAAAGACCTAATATAGGACAAGAAAACAAAATACCAGGGCCTCTGCTGATTAATACTTTCTTTAAATGCAAGTGGATAATTTTAATAAATTGGGTCATTCTAATAAGATACCCAGAAATGTAAATTTTTTTTTCTGGAAAAGAAATAATTCAAAAATCATTTTCATTAAATGCACGTTTCTATAATTATTCCACCATTTCTTTTCCTTTTTCTGCCCCCCACCCCAAGAATATATAAAAGGTCACCTGCCATTCCTTTACTTTGGCTGCCTTTTAAAAGTTCCTTTCAATTCAAGCATGCATGCATTTTAATTGCTTATAATTTTGCGTCTCTGTGTAAATGGAGTCCTATTCAAAAACAAAAGCTTCTGCAGTGATCCTGGTTTATTTTTACTCTGTTGTCACTGAAATCACATTATCTTAGGTCTGCTTATTGGTCTTACTTACATAGTTGTCATAAATCCATAAGAAAAATATTTAAATAGGCTTTCAAATGAAGGTGAAGCATCTGATACTTTATTAAAAATATTGAAAAGTGTATTTTTCCAAGGAGATAAGCATAAGATAAATTAAGTAAACAAATAAGCATTCTTTATTTATAGGGCTTTGAGGTATTTTCCATCAAGCAAATGAATGTCATAATTTATTCATTAAAGATTATCTTTAGCAAAAAATACTTGCAAAAAAGCACCCAGCTACTCTGAAGACTCAAATATGGAAATAGAAAGAAGTCTATAGGAGTGGGCAGTGAAAAATAACAGAAAAAAAATTTAAAACTTCCTCGGAAAGGAAAAGCAAAGGATGAGGACTGCCTTAGTAACAAATATAGTTTTTGTCCACTTATTTCTTCAAAGCAGTGTCATTTGAGTTTGCATTTCAGAGAAAGTTGATGGAGTAAATGAATCTCCCCTCTCTTTCCAAGACTTGCTTTGATTAATAGAACTTTTCTATTCAGAGTTCACTGAACTCTCAGAATAAATAGATGCTGGGAACTCCCTTTTAGGATCTCTGAATGCTATGATAAGATCTGCAGAATGTCTGGCTTCAGAGCTTATCATCCAGTCTGGGACACAAATAAATAATTATAATCAACTCTGATTGATGATTTAAAAAAAAAATAATAGTAACACAAGCAAAGACAGTTGTAAACTCAGTAAAGTCTTCCTGAAAAATACAGTTTCTGGACAGATAGCTGAAAAATCAGCAGGAATTACCTGAGTGACTAATCGATGAGTGTGCAAAGAAAAGTATAGGGTCTTCCAGAGTGAAATTATTTGAAAGTTAATGGACCTGCTAAAAGAAAGTGTAATGGTATGTCCAGGACACTGCTAATGGATCCATATGGCAGAGTAGTGCTCTGAAAAGTGGTTTTTGTTTTCTTTGACTAGTTTTGAAGACGTTGGACTCTTTCTTTAAAGAATTACTACAGGGAACTCTCTCCCCTTCCCTGCATAGGTAGCTACTCTGATTGAATGTGAGATTGTAAAGCAATCCTGACGTCTGGCTCTGCCCCAAGGCTTCTGCATCCTTCAACACAAACTCACAACATACAAAGACACACAAGCAGCACACACACACACACACACACACACATTCAATAACCTCTGGAAGTGCTTTGTAGAAGCCAAGCATCTTGGGGGCATGGTTTTCAGGCCACTGAGCTAGAGTGTGATGGAAAAGACAAAAGGAAGGGAGATTAGCTAGCAGAAGGACCGTGAAGGACTTTGTAAATTATCTTTGAAGTTCATCTGCGAGCTCATCTTTGACATTACCTGTGAGTTTAAAACTCGTCTCGAAGGCAACAAAGAGATAATAATGACTGCATGGGGGATGGTGCTGGTGTTGAGTGATCACATAATGCTTTAGAAAGATTACTTTCAACCTCGTGGCAGGGAGCCAGTTATGAGGCCCTCGAGTCAACCAGGTGAGAAATGACAAGCCTGAGCTAAGGTAATGGCAAAGGGGATAAGTGAGCAGAAGTAAATACACTCGAGAGATGTTTAGGAGGAAAAACTGACAGATGCAGTGATAGTTGATGGGACTGGTTGTTTGGAACTGAATGTTTATATCCCCCTCTCCAAATGTTTATGTTGAAATCCGAATCCCCAGTGTGATGGTATTAGGGTGATGATTAGACCACGAGGGTGGAGCCCTGATGAATGAGATTGGTGCCTTCATCGAAGAGACAAGAAAGAGCTCTCCCATCTGGCTCTCTGCCACGTGAGGCTAGAAGGAGAAGACAGTTACCTGCAAATCAGTCAGCACATCCTCGCCGGAACCTCACCAGGCTGGCACCCTGATCTCAGACTTGCAGCTACCAGAACTGGGAGAAGGAAATGTCTGTTGTTTATAAGACAGTTTGTGGTTCTTCGTTACAGCAGACCAAACTAACTAAAACGGTAGTCAAAGAGGAAAATGTTTCTTCCTTGATCAACCATATGGAGAGTAACACAACTTACTGAACCAAGGAACACAGAAGGAAGAACAGTGAAAGGCAATGAATACACTTACTTGTGAAAATGTTGCGTCTGTGCTGTTTGTGTGGTGTTCGTTTTACTTGGTTTCTTTAATAATGTCAACTTAGTGGAGTTAATGCAGATAGAGATTTTGTAAATGTGAATAACAACTTTTCTCTTCCAGCATCCCATTTTTTCATTTTCTTTACACTAATGAGAAGTGAGTCAAGATGACAGGCAACCTAAAGGTCCCAATTAAAGATTTTTAAGTTATACCTGTGGGGGGTTTTTTGTTGTTTTTTTTTTTCTGGGTATCTTCAATATTTTTTTAGTTATTTCCTGGTTCAAGTCTTGTCCTCACTGAATAATCAAAGCTTACCTGCCTTGCTTGGCTCAGGCTGTACTTTATAAGGTTACTTGAAAAAAAAATAAATTCTTTTCTTTCTACCTTCTTTCTTATTGCCCCAGAGGCTGCATGTATGAGGAAATCCACTTAAATGCATAAAGGTTCCTGGGTGGGTGTGGGCAGCTGTATTACTATCTGTGGTTATCGCCCTGCTGACTCCAAATGCTGGATATCAAAGTCTGACCTACTTTTATGGTGGCTACCTCTTAGAGCCTGTTTTCTGGTCACTGGGGACCCAGCAGATTCTTACCACAAGCTTAATATTAGAGATCAGGCAGGAGAAACGTGGCTGCTTTCCCTTAACTAATACCAGACTGACTCTGTACACCCTTTGATGCTCCTGAGTCTTTGTTGCCCTGGACAGTCTTGGGTGGGGATGGGAAGGCTGACAGCCAGGCCCTGCCTTCAGTTCCTCTTTTTGCACTTCCCTGAGCCCACAGAACACATAGATTTGGCTCTTTGGAGAACTCCGGTGAGCAGTATTTGCCCTTTCCCAAATTGCTATGCTGCTCTGCCCTCTTCCTCGCTTCTTTCTTCTTGTTCTGACAGCACTGAGGTGACTCAGAAACAACCAGACAGGAAATGAAATGCTGACTCTTCCCATTTCACAGGGATTTAAGGCACTCCCGAATTTGAGGTGAGCAGATTAAATATATCCCCTTCCACACCCACAAGTTGAAGGCTGAGGGAAGGAGAAAGAAATGCTTTCCTTTTTTATGAACTCATCTCTCCCCTAAGGTACCAAGCTACCCCCACCACCCTTCTGCCTCATTCTGTTCATGGGAAGGCAGAGGACAAGAAATTGGCTATATAGATTCTGAAGGAATGTTACTGCCTCTTCCCAAATCTGGGTGGTTTATCTAGCATAGCAGTAAGAAGGCGTTTTGTTTGATTTTACTGTATGAAATACACTGACACTTAATTTTCAGCTTTGAATTGTCACCAAGATAAACCTTAACACTGGTCAGTAAGCCCGGAGATTTAAAAAAGAGTATCAGCTCTTCCTCTAAATTCTAAGGAGAAGCAGACAACTGCAGATATGTAAATAGGGAGCTCTATTAACTCCAACCCTAGCAAGAAACTAGTTGGCTGCTATTGAGGGCCAATGCATCTGATCATGGCTATTGCCCCGCCCCTGTCTAGTTGTTTCATGTTATCGTATTTCCAATATTCCTCTGAGGATATTTCAACCCAAGGCCATTGGTGACATTAATGTACGCTTGTGTGTATCAATAGTGTTTGTATGTTTTGTGTATGTTTGTAAGGCTCAAAGAAGTATTTTTACTTTGTAGAGACTAGGAAGGAGAGCTCCTGAGGGAAGGAAACTAACATTTTTTTTTTCCTAGCCAGTATTGGAATTCAATTCCAAATAGAAGCAAAAATACTTACTGTATGCAGACCGTAGTAACAGCTAGAAAAAAAAAATGTCAGTTCATTTTTCTCGCAGCCATCCTTCCTGGCCCCAATAAAGTAAACATTGATCTTTGAGTTCTTACACAATACCAGTTTGGGAATTTGGAGACATTCATCCCTGTACGGAAGCTGAAAGAAACTCTGAGGCCAGAGGAATAACAAAGTTAGTAAAAAAATCAAATTTTTGGACACTCTGATGCTGTACTACATCTACCAGATGGCCGTGCTACCTCATTCAGGCTGTCACCCTTTAAAATATTACCTGCATGCCAATTCCATCATGTTTCTCTCATCCCCTTATCCCAAGGGACCAAAGAAAATACTAGCTGCTGTTTTCCCCCACTTAAGTTACCTTTTTGTATTTCCCACTAAAGCAAAGCACCTGCAAGGAAGGAATCAGAACCTTGTGTGCAATGCAGCCAGGAGTTGCTGCCAACAGGTTGAAAAGAGCGAGGGAGGTAGTGTGAAACATCATTAAGTTTACAAGAAATGGCAAGACCGGGAACAAAAGGAGGAGAGCAGAAAGTTAAAACAATCCCAACAGCCACTTCCAACACACACACACACTCTGCAGCCCATCATGAATTGTAATGCTTAAATCTAACTAGATCATTTATAACAATTCATGGTTGTATAGCACTTCACGTTTTCAAAGCATTTTTACATATTGTGCTATTTGATCTTTGTAACAGCTTACACAAACAAGTCAGAATGATTATTTTTCCTGCTGTTTTGAGGATGGAGAAAGAAATGACAATGCATAATCAAGACAAATTTTATATGTAAATTCATTTTCTTATAAGGAGCCTAAATTTTTTCTTTCTCTTTTTAAAGTTTTATCGAGATACAATTGGCATGAAATTAAAATCATATAAATTAAATGTACAATTTGGTTAAGTTTTCCCCTGTGTATACACACGTGAAAACCATCATGAAAATAAAAATAATTGATTATCTACATTATATATTACCCACAGGGGTTTCATCATGATCCTTTGTAATTTCTTCCCAGGGATTGGTTTTCTGTCCCTATACTTCAGTTTGCATTTTCTAGAGTCTCATATAAATGGAATCAGATAGTATATACTTTCTCATGTCTGGATTTGTTCACTCAGAATAAATATTTTGAAATTTATCCCTGACATACTGTGTATCAATTATCCGTTACTTTTAATTGCTGAATGGCATTCCATTGTATGGGTATACCACAGTTTACTTATCCACTCACCTGATGATGGCATTTGGATTATTTCCAATTTATGGATATTATATCTAACACTGCAGTGAATATTCATGTACAAGCCATCAATCTAGGTGGGCCTGGAGTTGTCTTTGTGGGATGATTTCAGTTAAAAAATTAATTTCATTAGTATGGATATGCAAGTTATCTATTTCTTGTTGGCATCTTTTTATCTCTTATTAGCATCTTTGGTAATTGTGTATCTCTCTCTTTCTCTCTCTCTCTCTCTCTTTTGTGGGGGTGGGGAGAGGCAGAGAGAGAGGAAGAATCTTAAGCAGCTGCTTGCCCAGCAGAGCCCAAGGGCTCAGTCTCACAACCCTGAGATTATGACCCTGAGATGAAATCAAAAGTGGAATGCTTAACCAACTAAGCCAGCCAGGCGCCCTGGTAATTGTGTATTTCAATGAGTCTAATGATCTACACTTCCTAAGAAACTAGAGGTAAAGCAAGTTAAACCCAAAATAAGCAGTACACAGGGAATAAGAATAAAAGCAATAATCAATAAAAATGAAAAACAGAAAAGTTATAGTAAAAGTAAATGAAATAAAATAAAGGGTTTCTTTGTTTATTTTAAACAGAGCTGGTCAACTTTTGGACTTTTCTCAGAACCATTCAATCAATCAATCAATAAGAGATCTGAATTACTATTACCAGGAAAATATCATTAATGAACCAATAGATATAGAAAGAATAATACTGTAAGACTTTTAATGCCAGTTATTTTTACAGATTAGATGACATGGAATATTCTCTTAAGGCATTTTATACGGAAGCTTAATTATGAAAAAATTTATAATATCTGTAACATCAGATGTACCTAAAAATTATATTCATAGTTAAAACCTTCCCATGAAACCAACTCCAAATTCATAGGTTCACTAGCAAATTTGACCAAAAGGATAAGAAAAAAAATGCCAATTCTTCATAAGCCCTTCCAGATTCTTTTTTTTTTTTTTAATTTTTTATCTATTTATTTGACAGATATAGAGACAGCCAGAGAGAGAGGGAACACAAGCAGGGGGAGTGGGAGAGGAAGAAGCAGGCTCATAGCAGAGGAGCCTGATGTGGGGCTCGATCCCACAACGCCGGGATCAGGCCCTGAGCCGAAGGCAGATGCCTAACCGCTGTGCCACCCAGGCACTCCAAAGCCCTTCCAGATTCTTAACTCATTTTATGATGCCAGGATTACCTTGACACTAGAACAAGAAAATCATCCCAGTAAAAGAAACCCACAGAGTGTGATGTGTCATAGAACCAAATGCAAAATTCTTAAATGTTACAAACTAAATTTAACATAAGTTAGAAGTATAATACAACATAACAAGGTGGAGAAGTTTTCCCACAAAGGATGTTTTAACATTTGAAAATCAAGCCATATAATTTATCACATCAATAGATGCAAAAAAGCATTTGGCAATGGTTAAACATTTGCTATGATGAAAGAAATAACAAAATATATAATAAAGGAAGAACGCTTTGGAAAATATAACTAATAAAATTGCTAAAAGAAAAAAAGAACAGTGAAAATCTTAAGCCATAGATTAGATCTTGCTGAAGACATAACTGACGAATGAGAATATTGATATAGAGAAGCAACCTAGAGTCCAATTTAGAGTTGTGAAAAGATGATAACTTAGAGATGTGAAAAGATAATTTAGAGATGTGAAAAGATGATATTTAAATATATATATATATAACATATCTGTGAAGAGAGCGTGGAGAGAATGAGGAAAAGAAATATTCAAAGAGACAATGATTAGGATTTCTTATGGAATTCAGAAAAAAAACCCTGCATATCACACCAAATTTCAGAGTGATCCTAAACAGAATAACTAGAAAGTAATGAGCACCCACACACTCATAGGATAAACAAACTGCAGAACACCAAACAGAAGAAGAAATCAAAAGTGAAATGAAGAATAGACAGTAGTATATCATTCTAAAGTCCGTATATATTGTTCTCACGTGAAGTCCACACAGTATTAATAATAAGCTAGAGGCATTTTAATTGTAGTATGCATGACATAATGCAACGCTAACTCTTAATAAAACAGAATTACAACTAAACCAATAAAGGAAGCAAAATAAACTGTACAAAACTTAACTAATTCAAGAAAAACAGTAATGGAGAAAAATGAAGCTAAGAAAAAAAATTAAGGAGAGAATACTAACGTGTTAGGAAAATAAGTCAGATACCGGTAATCGCAGTAAACGTAACAGAATAAATAAATATAAAATAGGCTCTTTGATTGCATAATAACACGAGAATTCAGTTTTAGAATACCAGGAAACCAGCTCTAGGAATTGTTGAGGACACTGGGACCCATGGAAACGAGAGCTGGGTTTCATCTTCATCCCTCCCATTAACCTGTTAGGTAACTTGAGTTTCTGGTGTCATAAGTTCTGTCACTGCATGTGTGGTAATATATAGTAAGCTAAATATATAACATATAGCCTTTAAAATTAATTAATTAGTTTTTGGAATATATATTCCAATATTCCATATCAATATTGAAATGATAATACTAAGGGAACAAAACAAGAGGCAATATGATACAAACAATATGAATAATTTATCTACATTTTGGAAACCCACAAAAAATAACCTATAGTATTTTTAAGACATTTGTACGTTATAAAAATATTCTTCTTAATTTGACAAGATTATATGTATATACACATATGGGTGTGCGTGTGTATTTGTGTGTATCCTTCTAGATAATAGTTGCCTCCAATAAAAGTGAGTAATTGAATATAAAGAGTAGGCCTCATCTTTTATTTCCTGACACAAATACCATAAAATATTGCAGTTAATAAACTTCTTGTTGGTTAAATAGGTTTATGATGTATTTCTGTTTATTTTTTGCATGTTTTATATATATGCATATATATGTATATATATATAATTAACAGTTTTAAGAGAAAAAAGTACAATAATAAAGATGAAGGCACTATACAAATCCATTTGCTAAAATTTAAATTATTTGACCTTGTTTAACAAGAGTGACAAGAAAGTACCTAGAAGTTTGAAGTGTTCAGATACTTTTAATGATGTTCCCCGTGAACTGAGATTACAAGTGGAAATAGTTATTTCAACTCAGACAAAATTTATGAGAAGATAAAGAATACATTGGGAAGGGTATGTGCTAAGGTGAGCACTGTGAATTGTGTAAGACTGATGAATCACAGACCTGTACCCCTGAAACAAATAATACATTATATGTTAATAAAAAATTTTAAAAAATTTAAAAAAAAGAAGATAAAGAATACCTGGGTATGTAATCCAAAATGTGATCAGAAACCATTCAAAGAAGGATTATCCATAACACATTGCCACACGTTCAGAAAGTTTTGTCTTTATTCTTGCATTTAGTAACAACGTTTTTGAATATTTTGTTTATTTAATACTGTGTAACTTTGAGTAATTTTCCCTCTTTATATCAGAGAACAGTTAGGAGTCATTAAAAGAATGTAATCAATACCAAACTACTCTTTTTGAGATCCCCAAAGGACAACATTACCATTCGGAGTGGATTTTGCCAAGGTAGTTACTGAGAGGTGCTGCTCAAACACCTACCTAATTTACTTAAAGGACACGGTCAAATCTTTAGTATTGGAGAAATATCTTTTTTACGATTTGAGATTAGTGTGGTGTTTAAGGAAAATAAAAATAGCTTTTGAAGGTATGCTTATCCAAAAGGAGAACCTAACAGTAGGCACCAGCAATCCTGTAGTGTCCACTGATGGCGACTGACCTAGATTTGAAGGTCTCTTCTTCACTGGCTGCATGGAGAGCAGCCCATCTTCTCTCAGAATCTGTGGGGCAGGACCCAGCGACATTGGTATTCGTCTGTCTAAAGCCTGGCCAGGAGCTGGATTTCGGAGTGCGGGGAGAAATAAGGTGAAATGTTTAACGTGAAACCCCTCCTCTGGAAACAGGGTAGACTTTTTCTGCAATGACTAGGTATTTAACATTGAAAGATTTAAAAAAGGTTTATATGGTGTGGTGGTGGTGGAGGTGTTAGGGGCAGTAGGACCAGCATTAATGGAAAACTTGGGAAGGATAAAAGTGTAAAGAAGTGAAATCTTTGAAGTGTCTTTCTTATGTCGCACAAAAGACAGTCTATGACAATTGGAATTAAAACTATAGATATAAATATAGAGTATATATGCTATGTACTATAGCGCCCCTTGGAGAGCTATCAATGGGGATTACCTCACCTTGTGGTTATTTGATGGCGTAGTTCTCAAGTGGAAAGGAAAAGATCATGAGCTTTGGGGGTAGGTTGGAATGTAGATTCCCTAGCGATTTATTACATATCTGAGAGAACCAGGCATGAAAGACATCAAGAACAAATTTTTTTATTACTTCAATGGTTATAAAAAAGATATCACTCAAAAGTGCAATGTGATTGACCTACCAATATCTGGGTTTGGCATATATTTATATACACATTGTACATACGTATGTATGTATGTATGTGTATATGTATATTATTCCCAAAATTGTTATTTTGATATGACTAAACATGTACAATTTATATCACTATCCTAGGAGTTAAGATGCTTATCCTTACAACACCTGTTTGTAACTTTTAAATTCATGTAAGTGTTCCCATTCCCATTTTATCTTTTAATTGGTTTTAATATTTATTTTAAAATGCTGGCATTTAAATCCACAGAATTTTATTCTAAGCTCTTATTTGTTCACATTCTCCTTAAATACTTTGAAAGAAATTTTAACTATCCTCGTGTCTTCCTGGGGAGAGGGGGAACAGCCAGGGGAAGAGGAACATTTAAGATAAATACGGTTTATCTGAAAAATAGGGCATTTTTGTCTGCAGACAGAAGCAAAGCAGAATTACTCAACAGCAAAACTGGTCAAACAACTGCCCAACCCATCCCCTGAAAGCCAGGGGTTAAATCCAGACATTGCTTCAAGATTTGGGATTCTATATAGCCAAGTGTATAACAAGATAACTCCTTTTGCTTATCCGAAGAGATTGCTGTTAATATTTCATATATGGGCAGATACTCTGATATGGGCATTTCTTTAAATCCCTGTGGTTCTATCACAGGGAATAGCCCTCTTCTGGAAAGTACTATGTCAGCTAAAGTTACAGTATAACACAAAACTTGCATTTTACATGAGTGGATAAATTCTTAAAAAACAAAATAGCAAATAAGATGTTTTGTTTTGTTTTTCTAGGAGAAATCAGCACAAGCTTTTTATCTCTGAGATAAAGAACTTCCTGGGGTGGTGGGGGGGGACACTCAGAATAAAGATGCTTGTTTCAGCATTTCCTAGAGAAAGCAAGGAATTTCACATGTGATTTTTTTTTAGAAAGTGTCTTGAATTAATTTGACATTAATTATTCACTTGATAGTCCAAATTACACATTTTCTTTGCATAAAATCCAGGTGTGCTCCAAACACCCAAAGCATCTGCTATCTTTTGCACACAAGACAAAAGAGGATAACACTGTTAACTCATCTTTACTTTCAGTGGCATAACAAAAGACACTGAATAAGATCCTTTTCTCTCTTTTACTTTGAAATGGAATATGTACTTTTGGTACTACACCAAACCATACCAAATTTAGTGAAGATACGTAATATATTAACGTAAAACATCAAAAATTTTCATTTTCATTTTAGTCACCAAGACATCCAAAATAATGTCAGGTTTAACATCATATTTTTTGCCGTGGGCTGTTAAAAATGGCAAGTTAATAATCATGTCCTAAGGAGGATTACTGTCCTTTTGGAAAGAATTGCAAGTTTATAATCATTTAAAGACAATGAGCCTTGAGATGAGCTAAGTTGGAATGATTAATCAGTGAAGTTATCCAAAATGTCAGTTTTGCTTTATGTGTTTAAAGCCCAAAGTCTAGGAACACTGTTAAATGATAGGAACCTCCATGAAAAGCTTGGATGAAGCAGTGAAGAGCTTGCCTGGCCTACGTTTGCGATGAAGAAGATTGGGTGCATTTGTCTTGCTCTGTTCACTTAAACTAAATGGGACAAAATATTTGGTATGTGTGGCTGCTGGAGTAATTCCACAAAAAAAGTAGGTTTCACACTATCTACAGCAGGCTTTTCCCTTTCCCAAATATTGTAATTAGGCTCTTTCGCACTTTATGTGAGATCAGCATTTAAGAAGAAGAAATAAAATGTATATTCATTCATTCATAGGTCATATGATTTCAACTTAGGCAAGGACTAAGCAAAATGATTCTTTTTTCTAAAGTGATAAGGGGAATACTTTCCTGAAAAAAAAAAAATCAAACAACGGATGTATTCACCTGCCCAAAAACTGCTTAAAATAACTGGTAGATGACCCACTTTTCCTTTTTTTTTCTTTCTCTTTCTTTCTTCCTTTCTTTCTTTCTTTCTTTCTTTCTTTCTTTCTTTCTTTCTTTCTTTCTTTCTTTCCTTCTTTCCTTCTTTCTTTCTTTCTTTCTTTCTTTCTTTCTTTCTTTCTTCTTTCTTCTTCTTCTTTTTTTTTTAATTTCCATGGTGGGTTAGGTTTCAATATAGGTATTACGTTTTGATGATGATAGCATCTTGTATATTTTCCCTCATATTTTGCCCACTTTCAACCTTTCAGGAGCAAAGGAAATGTTGATGAAGGTTGAATGCGCACTTTTAGGGAAGAAAAAAATTGGAAATTCACAATACTTTATTGCTTAAAATATATCACAAAACTAGTTAATTTTAGAAGACAAGTACAGATTTCAAATGTGGAGAGAAGTCATTTTTAACTGAGCTTTACAGACAACAGTAAGAATCCCTTGTTCTTGCAATCCTGCTCTCAATAAACTCTAAAGCTAATTCTGTTTAAGAAACACATTCTTCTTTTAAGTTCATCTTTGTCAGAAGTTTGACAGTGATGGGAAAATCAAAGTCATTATCAATATTTTAGTTGACGTGATTCACCAAGTAATAGTTCACACACTGTTCCTAATTTACCTCATTACCAAACTTGTAAAAAATGCATCAGACAATTTGTTAAGTAAGATTACACTTCTCCATTACCAATGAGAACAAATGGAAAATTAAGTAAAATAAACATTTCAGGTCTTTCAGTGTACACAACAGAAATTAGAAAGGGTGGAGCTATTTCCCACTCAACACAATCATCTGATTGAATTGACAAAGCTACTCATACTTGATATTTGTTATAATGCTGACATATCCCTCAGTTCATCTAGTAACATAATATGCCAGACATAGCTGTACTCACGGAGTGTAATGGTGAGGTGAACAAACACTGTCCAGATACATAAGAACTTTAGTAAGACATATTAATATTTATGAAATAAACATAAAATTGTTAAAGTGCTATAAATAGGGGCGCCTGGGTGGCACAGCGGTTAAGCGTCTGCCTTCGGCTCAGGGTGTGATCCCGGCGTTATGGGATCGAGCCCCACATCAGGCTCCTCCGCTAGGAGCCTGCTTCTTCCTCTCCCACTCCTCCTGCTTGTGTTCCCTCTCTCGCTGGCTGTCTTTGTCAAATAAATAAATAAAATCTTTAAAAAAAAGTACTATAAATAGTTCACTTTAGTCAATAACATGTTGATGTCCACACTGATTACTTAAATGTTCTTGAGAAAGGACATTCTGTTATCATATCCCGCCATATTTTGGTAAGCCTCTCCTCTCATTTTCTGCTCTTAAATTTAGAATTTTTATATAAAGTTTTACTCCCTCAGCTTATACTAACAAGGTATGCTCTTGTGAAACTGAAATTAGAGAAGTAATTATATCACTGATGTCTTGTCTATATATAAAAACATATAAACCTCATAGATATTTTATGAAAAGTAATTTAATACATAGGAACTAAGGGGTAATCGAAAGACTACATTAATTTCTGGAGACATGCAAGGAGACATACACTGTTGACCTTCACACCCATTCAAAATGCACATCCTGAAACACCAATTCCATGAATAGTTTGCAGAATAACATAATTTTTTAAACTTGTATTTAGATTATCAGATTCAAAGTTTTAAAAAATAATGCTGATTTAAGGTATACATTGAAAAGAGATGACAGTGTTATGTGTTATAAAGTATTTTGGCATTTGCCTATTTTATTTTACTACTCTGTCTTTAGTTCATTGGGTAGGACTGTAGTCCTTTGCAAATCTAAGTCATGAGCTAAGAGTAAATATGAAGTATTTTAAAGGAGCATATTCACACAATAACTACAGGAAAGTATTTTAGCTCACATAAATATGACCGTGACACATGATTTTAACTATTTGAAGCATGTTAAAACTCTGTCTTTGTGGTTTGCCAAGATAGAACATTAATAAAATTCATGATAACCGTATTTTGGGTTGTTTTCCCTAGCTTTTCCTCTCACATGAAATCTTTCTGTTTCAACTTTTTATTTTAATCTGGGAATTTGCCATTTAAAAAATGAGAATAATGCCTTTCTATTTTAAGAAAGAAAATCAAGGTTCAGAGAGATAAACTGGTTTATTCAGTATCAGAGAAGCTGAGGTAGAGCACACATCTTAACTCCCATTCCAAACCGCTTCCCACTTAATTAATTTTTTTCTCTGATTTTGAATTCCTTCTCATCTCTCTTTTAAGATTTAATGTAAGAGTTCACTGCTTTTGGAAGACTTTTCTGACTCTCCGCCGTTGTGTTAGTCACTCTTGGCTTATCCTTCCTTCCTCTATAATCTTCTGGCACTTTCAGCAACCTTCTTAATAGTATTTACTCCATTGTATCATATAGTCCCTTGGAAGGTAGGGTATGAACTACAGGGGAGGAGGTGTCACGTCACACTTCTCCCAAATCCCTAGCAGACTTGAGTCCATATGCTCAAAAGACACAGTCTCAAGAGGGTTGTAGGCTATGCCTGCACATTTCTCCTCACACGTAAAACAAGCGAACTATTGATCACTGCCACTTTTTCAGTCCTGCTTCTGAGTAGCAACGATTCCAGGAAGTGCTTCCTCAGAACCATGATATGACCAACAATGATTTTTCAATGCCAGAAATGCTAATTTACCAGGGCTGTATCATCAATTGTCGAAGCACTTCTCCTAGGAGTGATGTCACTGCACGGCAAGTCGGCAATTATTTGAGGAGTTATTTCAATAACTGCACAGCTCTTTGTCTGATTAATGAAACTGCCAATGGATTTACAACTCTTGTTATGGAAATGTATCATTGGAGATTTGCTGAATGGTGTGTCATAAATTCTAGACACCTGAGAAATTACGACAGAATTTGATTAGAACGGCTACTTTCATCTTCCCTTTTTCACTAAATTCACTTCTCATTAACTACTCCTACCACTGTCTGCTCTAAGAGACAGGTAGACGGCTATTTGTGACAAAATATTCTGTTTGGTGTAGCCATTTGTTCTTTCGCTGTCTACACTATCTACAATTCCTTGTGGACAATATTTAAACATGCAAAAGCAGATTCAGATAGGAATAATGTCAGAGAAGAAAGTTTCCTTGGAGTCTATAATGTTTCTGGTGACTGGAGGCAGGTTCAAAAAATATTGATAAACAAAGCAATAAGACTCAGCAGAATATAAGTTATGGACCAAATACTTTATGCACTGTTAGGATGGAGGCTTCAGGCTAAGTGTCGTTACATGCACAGGGCAAGAATTACTGTTCTATAATTCAAACGTCAAGATACCCAGAGACGATTACAAAAGCACCAATATTTTTGTTTTTTTTTTCTTAAAAAATATTTTATTTTTAAAGATGAGTGTAAAAAAGCACTATTTTAATACCCTAAAATAATTACAAACTTCTACTTCCATTAGCAGGATGAAAGGAACTATGTTGAAAACACCTAAAATTAGCAAAAGTTGTCTTAAATCTTAGATATATCATATATAAATATATTTTTAATGAGCTAATATTTATTTCAAGTAATGATCAATTCTAAATAATATTTTTCTCTCCTAATATGAAAATTCATTTTGGCCTAAATAAGAGGTCATTCAGATTAGTTGCCAATAAGTGATTCATAAATACAAAACAATACAATATTAGGAATCCAAAGATGACCAGCCTTTACAATGTGGTTTCCTTAGTACAAACCAGATAAAAACCCCTCTGAAAAGCTGACCCGGTACAAAGGAAACAAAGTGAATGAAACCCAGTATATAGCAATGGAAGCACATTATACAAAGACTAATCTGTTTCATCATATTTAGAAATGAACAAGAATAGAAGCACATGCCAGAGATGAATTGATTTCCTCTCTTTCCACTCAAATCATACAGTATGCCTCTAAGAATTATGATGCAAGCTAGAATATATATTTTAGTGAGCATCAGAGATAGCCCTAAAATATGCAGGAGAGAAATGGAGCAGGGAGCTCTGACTCATTTGCAGTAAGGATACGAGCTCAAGACTCTCACCAAACCTTCTGTGTTAGTAGCCAAAATAGTATTTACCAGATGCCAGGTACTCTTCTATTCATTTCACATGGATCAGTCCATAAGCTTCTTAGAGCAGTTCTAGGAGTCAAGTTCGAACAGCATCTTCATTTCCTAGTTGAGGAAACTGATACACAAAGATTACACAGTTGATACTTCATAGCACAGGGACTTAAAGCCTAACCATCTGGCTTCAGAGTCTATACTCTTTTCTACTCTGAAATGCTTCAGCAGCATTATCCTACCCAATAAAGCATCTCAGTTTATTGTTCCAGACTACTTTTTCCCTTTCTTTTTCATTTCTCTATCTTCTCTTCTGTTCTTTCCCCCCATTCTCAAATTTAAAATTCGGAAAAAAAAATGTTACTTTTTAAGGCATAAGAATAGATCCCTGAAGGGGCGCCTGGGTGGCACAGCAGTTAAGCGTCTGCCTTCGGCTCAGGGCGTGATCCCGGCGTTATGGGATCGAGCCCCACATCAGGCTCCTCCGCTATGAGCCTGCTTCTTCCTCTCCCACTCTCCCTGCTTGTGTTCCTTCTCTCGCTGACTGTCTCTATCTCTGTCGAATAAAATAAAATCTTAAAAAAAAAAAAAAAGAATAGATCCCTGAGAATTTCAGAATTATTCCAAGCAAGAAAAAGAAACTATCCTATCATTGGTATTTGTGTGGCTCATCTGAGGACAAATTGAACAATATCCTTTTAGCCACATCCCTTAACTGGTTACTTACGATATCAGCTGAAAATAAATAAATGAATAAATGAATAAATAAATCCTCTGAGAACCTTTCATGTCAATGTTTTGTGAGCTAAAAAAGGAAAACATGAAATTAAAAGAAAAGTATTAGTGATTTTTATGGAACAACAGATATTGAAAATTCAAGGCAGCAACAAATGCAAATTATCTCTGGTCATTCTATGAATGCATCTTCCAAGTATTGCACTCAGAAATCACCACCAGTCAAACTACTAGGAAATCAAATCAGCATAACTAATTTATTACTGATTTTAAGTAAAATGTAATTAATAGTCCCTTTCTATGTCTAGTAGAGCTAAGAGTGGAAGAAAAAAAAAGAAAAATCAACATGCAATGTAGTTATATTATGTAAGCCGTATAGGAGAATCTTCCTCCAAAAAAAATAACTGCAAAACTAGTCAACAGAATATATTCCCCTTGTTCAGTTTCTGAAGAGAAAGCTTCAGAGAGAGGGTGGAAGATGATTAATGCCTTTGTGTTGTAGATGTGACAGATCCTCTCTAATGAGACACTAGGTGTAAACAGAGCAGGCTGAACCCCTTAACTACAGACTGGGGATTGGAGAAAACATATAGATCCTCTAAAAAGCTTCAACGCCCTCAGAAACAAAGCTCCTGGAGTTTCAAAACTCCGTGAGCATGGGATTCTTCTCAGCAGGTTCAGAATCAGAAAACCGGAATAAAATAAGGAAAAATAAAGCAAACCAGCCAAACTTTCCCAGTAGGCCTCACAAAGTCACTGAATAATATGAGGAGTTTTTAAAAGGCCAACCAAGTGTAGTAAAATCCTTCATATAATTGTCACTAGAATCCTTGCTTGCTTTTTAACCAAAAGAGCTAATTTTTCATACTTCATAGCACACGGTGTAAGAAATTCATAAGTGCATTTCTCAGGGCCTAGAGCTTCCTTGAAAGGTGCCATAAATAAAGATAAATAAATCTGAAAAGACAAATAAGTAAAGATCTCCTCACCTGCACTGGGAGAGTCCAAAAAATGTACCTTTCACCTGTTTTGTGAGAAATAAATTTGTGATGGGAGGCCCAGAACCCCTGAGGAGCTCCAAGAATGCTCCTCTCTGTAGTCCAAACTTCACAGTGGGAACTGCAATCGCTGACTGGGGAAACTCACATGCCATGCGAGTAATTAGATTCTGGAGTGGAAGGGGCCATGTAGAAGCATTCAACTGCAAAGGCAAGGTGGGTGCAATTACCATAAAGGATAGCAGAGTAAAAGCACCAATCAGAATAAGTTGACCCAGGTAGGCATTTGGCGTGTACTAGTTGATCATGGTGTTTCTAGAAGTTAAATAAATAGGAAGCCTGCTAAATTCTTAACTTGGTCTGTATATGATTCTTAACTAGATCCTAGAAAAGATCTAGGTTAACTGAACAAAAGTCTAACCTGCATCGTAAAAGCAGAGTCACAGTTCCTCATTTAATTCCCAGAACTGAGCCAGCTTACAGACCCAGATCAGAGCTCCCCGAATGTAGGGAGGCTGAGTCCCCCATATCCTCCCCAAATTTTACACTGTTAATCTTTCTCTCAGCCTTCCACAAAGGCACCTACAGCCTTTTGCCAGTGTAACTTTGCACACAGAAAAAGGAAATAATCAGATATTTTAGGGGTTACTGGAAAATGGCTGTGAACTGACACTGATTCCAAGAGACCCCAAATATCGCTGTGTTCCATCAGCTCGAGGTGGGGCTAATGGAAGTCAAATCCATCCCACAGTGGAGCCGGTGGGTCCCTGAACCCATCCTGTGGTGATTTCCCTACTTCTGGAATGTATAATTGGAATAGATATACTCAGCAGTTGTCAGAATCCCCACATTTGTTCCCTGACCTGTGCAGTGAAGGCTATTAGGGTGAGAAAGGCCACACAGAAGTCACTAGAACTGCTTCCACTTAGGAAACTAATAAAAAAACTAAAAAAATCCCTTCACATTTCTGAAGGGATTATAGAGATTAGTGTCATCAATGAAGACTTGAAGGCTGTAGGGGTGGTGATTCCCACCACAGCTCCATTCAACTTGCTTATTTCATCTGTGTCAAATACAAATATATCTTAGAGAGTGACAATGAATAACCCAGATGGTAACTCCAATTGCGGCGGCTATGTCAGATATTGTTTCATTGCTTGAACAAATTAACACAAAACTTGATATGAAGCTACTGATTGGCAAATTACTTTTCCTCCACCATTGTCAATAAGGTCAACATGAATCAATTTATATTGAGCTAGTCTGGTCAGCAACACACTTTACCATCCTACCTCAGGGATATATCAATTCTCCAGCCTTATGTCATAATTTAATTCAAAGGGGTCTTTATCACCTTTCCCTTCAAAGATATTATATTGGCCCATTTCATTGGTGACATTATGCTGACTGGACCTAGTAAGCAAGAAGTAGCGACTATTCTAGATGTGTTGGTAAAATATTTGCATGCCAGAGGTTGGGAAATAAATCCAAGAAAATTCCAGGGCTTTCTACCACAGTGAAATTTCTAGAGGTCAGTGGTGTGGGGCACGTTGAGATATTCCTTCCAAGGTGGTGGATAAGTTGTTGCATCTGGCCCCTCCTATAACCAAAGAGAAGCACATGTCTAGTTAGCTTCTTTGAATCTTGTACGCAATATATTCCTCATTTGGGTATGTTATTCTGGCCCATTTACCAAGTGACCCAAAAAGTTACTAGTTTTGACTAGGACCCACAATGGGAGAAGGCTCTGTAACAGGTCCAATTTTCTGTGCAAGATGCTCTGTCACTTGGACCATATGATGTAGCAGATCCAATGGTGCTTGAAATATCAGTGGAAGATAGTGATGTGTTTGGGGACTTTGGCAGGTTCCTATAAGTGAATTATAGCTTAGGCCCTTAGAAATTGGGGGCCCTACTAATCCTCTGCAGATAACTACTCTTGTTTTGAGAAACAGCTCTTTACCTGTTATTGGACCTTAGTGGAGAGTGAATGCTTGACCATGAACCACCAAGCTACCATTTGACTTGAGCTGTCCATCATGAACTGGAAATTATCTGAGCCAGCAAGCCATAAATTTGGGCATAAACAGTAGCAATTCATCATCAAATAGAAGAGATACATGGATGATTAGACCCAAGCAATTCCTGAAGGCACAAGTAAGTTATATGAAGAAGTTCCTCTAATGAGCATGGTCCCCACTCCTGCTATACTGCCTCTCTCTCCCAGCCCCACCTTTGGACCCCTGTGGAGTTCCCTATGATCAGTTAACAGAGGAAGATAAAACGTTATTACAGATAGTTCTGCATGACATTCAGGCAGCTTTCAAAAATGGATAGCTGCAGCACTGTAGCTCTGCTCTGGGACATCCTTGAGGGAGAGTGGTGAGGGGAAGTCCTCCCTGTGTGCAGAACTTCCAGCAGTACCTGGTTGTTCAGTTTGCTTAAAAGGAGAAGTGGTCAGATATGTGATTGTATACTAATTCATGGGCTGTGGCTAATGGTTTGGCTGGATTATCAGAGATTTGGATGAAACATTATTGAAAAATTGGTGACAAAGAAATCTGGGGAAGAGGTAGGTAGATAAGCCTCTCTGAATGGGGAAAAAAGAGTGAAGATATCTGTGTCCCATGTAAATGCTCACCAAAGGGTGACCTTAGCAGAAGAGGATTTTAATAATCAAGTGGATAGCATGACCTGTCCTGTGGATCACAGCCAGCCTCTCTCCTCAGCCACCGCTCTGATCAACCTATGGCCTCATGAGCGAAGTTAACATGGTAGCAAGGATGAAGGTTATGGATAACTCAGCAACATGGACGTCTACTGACCAAGGCGGACCTAGCCTTAGTCTTTGCTGTGTACCCACTCTGCTAACAACAGAGAACAACAATGAGTCCCTAATGTGGCCCGATTCTCCAGAATAATCAGCCGGCTACTTGGGGGCATGTTGATTACACCGGACTGCTTTCATCATGGAAGAGGCAGCATTGTCTAATTCACTGAGGGCCTGAACAGAACAGAATGGTGGAGGAATGTTGAAATCATGCTCTGGCTGACTGACCAGGCTGGGATATTAATCTACTGCACCGGGCACTTCTAGGTCTCCAGACTTCAGACTCACACTGGAATCTACAACATCAGCTTTCTGGCTCTCAGACCCTGGAACTATACCATTGGCTTTTCTGACTTTCCAGCGTGTGGACAACAGATCATAGGATTTCTTAGCCTCCGTAATTGTGTGAGCCAATTTCTTACAAGAAATCTCATTCTAGACATATATTTCTCCTATTTGGTTCTATTTCTCTGGAGAAATCTGACTAGCACATCTTGTGTTCTCTATACACAGCCTATCTCTTGCTATATATCTTTACATGCAATTAAATGCTACTTATTTTTGCTTGAGCTATTTCTAATCAGGACAAAAAGTCCATGGAAAAAAATCTAGTCTATGTTCTGTATGTATCTAAATGGAGCCATTTAAAGACTGTTTTATTATTATAGCACTCTTAAGAAAGTCCTTGAATTCTAGAAAACACACATGACTATAACATTTAGTATACTTCTAGATGTCCTGTCACGTCATTAAATCACACCTAAAGATTTCATAAGACTAGAAATTATTTACATCAGACTTTAACAAAATCTTCTCAGGGCAAGGACAAGATCTGACCTAATAAACTATCTTCAATATGAGAGATAGGCACTGTCTCATATAAGAATTTCAAATAATCCTTTAAAAAATGAACCCATGTAAAAAATATCCCTATATTCTTTTTTAGAGAGGTCTTAGATTCTTAAGTGGTTTCTTGCTTCATGTTCCATTTCCTTTGATTTCTCCTACAAGAAATTGACATATGATGCAGGAAATCGTCCTCACTTCAGATGACCTAGATAGCAACGAAGTGTCCCTTTTCTGGACTACAGATACCAATGCTCAAATTCAGAAATCCATATGAGAACCTCTTCTTTAAAAAGTCAACCTGTGGATCAGTTCAACTTGTTGGTTCCCACATCAAGCCAAAGGAACAATCTAAATTGGAAATGGCCTCCAAATATTCTATTGTTCTTCCCTTTTCCTCAAACATTCTTCATGATCTCTACATGAACACAGCTCAGTTCTTTCCTTCAAGCCTCAGATTAGATACAGGCTCCTCTGGGAGACTTTACATGAACCCTAAACTAAAATGGTATTTATTCTTCCCATTATCTTCTTTATCCCAACTCTCTCATTATATTTTATAGCATTTACATCTGCAAGAGTTACACAAAGTCAGTTAATTGAAAGGACTCACAACATTCTATAGGATATACTAATAGAAAGCTTTAATAAAGATAGAATATATAGTACAGCAGGCCTCGAAATATGAACAGCATTACATGCTTGGTAAACCCTTGGAGCAATGATCCAGGGAAGAGATCCCAAGAGGCATTGAAAACAAGGTTTCAGGTCATTTGAGCATGGAATACGGGAGTCCTAGATATCCAAAGCATGATCTTCCATGTAGTATTTATATCATTCCATATACTTGGCCCTGTATTCTCTTCACTTTCTTGGGAGGGGCAGAGTCAAAGGAGGGCCTGAATGTGGCTCTTAAAACACAGGGAGTAAAGTTGAGGCCATAGAGGCCCAGCTCTATCACCAGTACTGTCACTTGTATTTTAATATTACCAGCCTACATAGCAACAGGGACTATGATGATTTTCTGTACAATCATGAGCCCAGTGTCCAGCATGTTGTATGGTAGGCACCCAATGAATGGTGAATGGATGGATGGATAGATGAACAAATGACAGAGGCAAAATAGCTTCTGAAAATATAGATCTATATCATTCCTGCCATTTTTGAATGTGACACTGGAGCAAAGAATATACTAGAGAAATAGGAAGACTATAGATTAACATGTAAACTCAGTTCTTCTAAACAAACTGCTATTATTAATAGAGATATTTACGTTCAAAGATTAAAATATGGACTCAAATCAGCTGTAAGACTTGAGAAGTTAGTTGCTTAATTCATCCGGCTGTGACAAACCTAATGAATTAATGATATAACTTGAATATTAGAGATACGACTTAGAATTTCACTGCATGTTTTATTTAAAATTTGATGCACTGTGCAAATAAATCTTTAAAATATACTCCTAAATCAAACTGTAAATAAAAATGTAAAGAATAGTAGTCTGTAGGAGTGAGGAAGGAAGATGATTAAATCACCATGGGTATTCAACTTGCACGGAAAAGAGAGGAAGCTCGAAATGAGAAGGACAGAGAAAGGCTAACAGGAGAGGAAGTAGAAAGAGAAATCTATCACAGTCTCATGTCACCACCATCAGTATTTATTGTGCTTGGCCCCTCTGCATTTTGCATTATGCTAGACACCTTGAGACACCATTCTATCAACACTGGTATTGCTGAATCATCTGGAACTGGAAGTGGGCCAGATAGCAGAGAACTTGGTTGTCCAAAAACATTACTTTGGCTATTTATAACAAACTGAAACACACACACACACACACACACACACACACACACACTTCTAGACTAGATACTATTGCAAAGCAAAAACCTGACTGAAGCGATGATTCAGGTGTTTCAGTTTTTTTTTTAATCTAGTAAATATTGTTCCTCTATATTTTGTCCATTCCCATCTTCCTCCCACATTTTATTCTCCTTGGGATACAGTCACTACCTTTTACAGCTACCTCTTTTAGAGAATAAAATTTCAACATTCCAACATTAAGATCTATGTTTTCTCTGCTGACATCTTCCTTCTGAGTTTGCTTATCCTCATCAATCACAATTTCATTTTAAATTACTTGTAAATGCCACCAGCCCGACACAATAGCCTTAGTAAATATAATGGAAGATATTTTGTTTCTTCACTTTTCTTTTTCTTACTTAGTTTTCTTCACTTGACTTCCTTGATTAAGTTCCAAGATTAAAGGAATATAAAGTAGAATTTATCTTCATGAAATATGTTACCTCATTATTTTTCTGGTAATTTAAACTCATCTGTTAACAAATAATCTTTTGAAAACACAGACTGAAATTTTTAAATCATTAAGAAGATTGGTTTCCAATTTAGAACTACATATTTTTTCTTAAAAAAAAATATAGTACCACTTCTAAGCCTAGACATATCTAGGTAAGATTGAGAAGTCCAAATAACATCTCTTCTCTCAACTGCCACCACCCTATTGCTTAAAGCCTTCCTTTGCATGCAAAGCCTCAATTTGCCTGTTCAATTCTGGAAGGTCCAACAGATCCTTTTCACCCCAAGGCCCCTTTCTCCCTTTCCTACCCTCACTGCATTTACTACCCATATCATCACTTTTATAATGAACGGTGATTACCAAATGACTTCCCTTCTACTCCTGCATTATTTTTTTTCAAATACTGTTATCGCATGTGTGTTACTTCTCTTATTGTAATATAAATATTGTTTCATAAACCAGATCACAAGCTACATCTTGGCAGGGAGCTTACCTCCTATTTCTTAGCCTGGCATAAAACACCAAAGAGCTGTGGACACGGTAGCAAAGCAAAAGTTTTAAATTTTTGCATTTTCATTACCAACACATTAGGATAACGATTTGCATTTTGAAGACTGACTTTACATATCTAGTTTATTCAGTCCCTATAACAACCCTTTAAATGTTTGGTCACATAGTAGAGGTGATAAAAAAAAAAGAATCCTAGAAAGGCTGGGTCACACAGTAAGTGAAAGGACAAGGAACAAACCAAAGCCATGACTCCAAGGGCAGAGACCTCTTTACTTTATTGGGGAAAACACAGAACTACATAGCTCTAATATTGGGACTGAATGCAGGAGTAACATGCTGGAATGAAGTTCAGCCAACAATGCACAGGTGTGCACCCCCTGCGTAGATGAAAATAGCACAGCCAGAGAAGGGGCAGCAGCTGTGCTTCTATTATGCACTCACTTTGCAAGTTACGTCTGCATTTGTGCTATTTCTAAGGTCCTTTTATTAATACATTTGGTGATATATACGTAATGCATAAATTGCATAAAACACGAACAAGCAACAAGAGACAAGCCACACCAGTGTGTGTGGGGGGGGCTGGTGACATTTACAGTACATGGTATATATACCCGCACCAATGTTTATTTATTATCTTTTGTGCACCTCTTTTAAATAGCTATGAAGATGGATGTACTTATTATGAGAACGGCTACAGGTAGATCTGGAGATGGGAAAGTACGGAAGTCACATAAACACTGCATGATTTATAAAGATGAAAAGCTGATTTTTCACTGATGCATGTTGCAGGATTGAATGGTCATCACTGTTTTCTCTCTCTGTGTGGCAGAGGCTAGTGCTACTATCTTCATTTAACAGATAATAGAATTGTTATGCCTCAGGTAATAAACAAAACTAATGGCACGAGTAGGAAGGAGCCTGGACCATTTAACTGCCTGTTGTCCATTTCTACTATACAATAAAATCTCATTTTTTGGAGAGTAGCATCCTGACCGAAAGGCATCCTGATTACTTATACACAGGGTTGTCTTTCTTTTATGCGAATCTGACTGGTGTCAAGTCAAGCAAATTAACACTAAAAACATCGGCGGTTTCTTCTGGCTTGATTGATAAAAAGCTATTTCGCTAAGGCTAAAGCTTTTCTTATTTTTTCCATAATTCAACCTTATGTGTCTGAATAAAAGAAATGTATTCATTTGATGTTCCTTAAAATATTGGGGATTTAACTCTCGCTTGGAGAACACTTCCCATATGAATCCACAGAATGTTCTCTTTAAAACTGCCTTTGATTAAAGATAATGCGTAATGATGAATGGATGTTAAACTTCTGCTAAATGTTTCATTAACTTTGTATTACTATTAAGCTAATGCCAGCAATCATGCTAAGGTTCTGCCTGATTATCCATCAAAATGTTATATGCCCCTTCTAGATTGCTAAGCCCCCAGAATCATTCTTTACTAGGTTCATGATATCATTCTCTATTCCAAATTTGGCTTTTATATGGTAAGTAATTTCTCTAAATGTTAGATTTATATATTGTTTTTAGCACCAGTACGATTTTTTTTAATTCTGTAATTTTCAGTCATCCAATCGACTCTAGCTTCCTATCTCTATACTTTTTTTCTAATTCTGCTTTTGATGTCATGTGAAAGCCACTTGTAAAAATCAAGGCAGAGGTTAAATGAATTTGCAGAACAAAGCTCTTAAAGATCTTGTGTATTAACTAGATCAATTTTAAGCTAAGACTTTTTAAAGTAATCCACGCATTTTGCACCAAAATTAATAACAGAAAAGCAGAGAAGAAAAATGACACATACACCAGTAATAATGACTAGCAACATTTTTGGTACATGGTGTGTCTCTTGTATGCATTTATACTGTTTTACTTACCTCTATGTATCTTTATATCTATAACATACTTGTGCTATCGTTTTATCCTTTATAATTAGTATTTTCTATAATCCGTTATATATAATATATATAAATATATATAATATATTATAATACATAAATATATGTAGTATATTATAATATATAGTATATTATAATATATAATATAAAACATTCTACACATTACATTATATTTTTCTTTTTTTTTTTACTTAATCACAAATATTTCCCCATTTCCATAAGCATTCTTCTGTACTATCATATATAGATAGCATCATCTTATTGGCCCCTTTGTTACCTATTCCTCCAACATACAAGCATATTCCAGTTTCAGACTTTTGAATTTGCCATTCTTGCAGCCTGGGATTCTATTTGCCACAATTTATCAGCCCACGGTTTCTTGCGTCATTTGGTTCTCCTTCAAATATTACCCTTCAAAAAAGCCTTCCTAGAGAATTCCATCTAAACAATTTACTCCTATACGCTATGCATTCTTACTGCATCCTTCATTGTGACACCAAACACCACCTGAAATCACATATGATTTACATTCTATCATACAGCATATTTTTTATTGATTCATTTCCTATCTCACTCGCTAGAATGTAAGCTACACTATGGCATAGGTTTTGCATGTGTTGTTTACTATTCTTCCCCAATGCTTAAAACAGTTTAGTGCACAGAGAAAATGGCTTTTAAAAATCAATAAATGAATAAATATTATTCTAACACATGGCTTTGACAGTAATTCCTTTAAATAGTCCAAGAAATTGATTTCTTGTAGAATTTCCCAAAGTATCTTTTAATGGAAAGCAGGAGAAATTCTAACATGAAGTCCTCCAACCAATCCCTGTACCTTAACAGCATTTAAAGGTTACATTGTGACTAAACAGGGTTAAGTACATCTGTCACAGACAATGAAAGTTCAGGAGGCTTTTTGTGTGGTTTATTGTTCCTTGAAACCTTGCTGGAGGATTAATAGTAAATTTATTTCTTAACTACATTGATAGTTGTTATTTTGTGCAGGTTGCTAGGTTTAATCCCAGTCTCCATATATCCTTGTGTTTAATTATGTACGAGTCCTCTGATATTTTTGCAAGGACCTTGAGGACAGATGCTATAGGATGTTGTTCTTTAACTGTTGTTGTTATATTTATTTTTGTTCTTTCTTGAATAACCCACAAACTAGAACAATAGGCAACTCTCAACAAATATTTAGTCATTTGTTCATCGCTTGTTACTTACCCCTATTGTAAGTTCCACTAACTCAGTAATCATGAAAGTAACAGAAGGTAGAAGACTGTATTTCAGCAGGTTTCACTGTAGTTTTAGTTGAGTTGTAAAAATTATCTTGTTAAGATATATTTCCCTCTGCACTAAACCATAATATTCAGTTCAGCAGGAACTCTTCCATCCATTATCCACTATAAGGCACATTTTAAAAAGTTATATACTATAAAATAAGGGCAGGAGGCAATATCCTTTAACTACCAAAATGAGGAGTGAGGCCATATAATATTATGCTTAAGATTTCCGGAGGCAGACACCTTGGGTTCAAATCCTGCACTTCTATATGTTTATTATTCACAAATAATAATCTTACCTGACTTTGAACAAGTTATTCAACACTGTTCTATATCAGTTTACTCATCTATAAAATGGGAATATTAATAGTATCTTCCTTATAGGTCACTATGAAGATGAGTTAAAACACATAAAGCACTTAGATTAAAATACATAAAATACTATGCCTGGACATAGTGTTTGCTACTACATATTAGTTATTATTTAAAGTAGGCAAGAGATATGCCTTTGTCCTCAAAATAATCTTAACAATTACAAAAATTCTCATTTGCCATTATATATCTATATAAAAAATGATGACTTTGAGAGTTTTTGTGAATTCTTCTTATCACCTTTGTATCTTCATTGTGAAGGAAAGTCAATAAAAAATGCAAAGAAAAAATATGTTAAATGGTTTAAAAGCTGGAATTAAAAGAAAAGAGAAATATAGTAAGAACCAAGTGAATAGGAGTTGTAGAGGGAGATTCATGCTTTTTTGAGAGCTTCCGTCCCCTTCCCCTTCCCTTGCTCCTCCCCTACTCCTCAAACCTCCACTCTCAACTGCTTCACCTCTCCCCTTACCTCCTTTCCCCACCCCCAGCCTATTCTCTTTTCTCCTGTCCCCTCTTCTTTCTTCAATCATTGCTTTGTTTTTGCATGACACACTGATCTGGGATGGAACAAGTCTAAAACTTCAATGCAGTCCACCTGAAATTTTTCTATTTGCTTCACTCAGAGTTCATCCATGACTATCTCTTCCCCCATTTTCTTTTGAAAAACAGACACGTTTTTATGTCTGTGGCTTTTATGTCTGTGGCTTATGTATATAAGCCACATACCAGAACAGGTCTCCATCAATCCTCTCTACGTAACTCTTGGTTTTCAACTATATGGAAAAAAACAGTAAATAATGAGTGAAAGGAACTTATTTATTTTCTTTACCATTATGCCTCCATTGTGTTAGAATCCCCATTCTTGTTTACTGAGCTGATTTTAGATATCGAGAACAAGAACTAACGCTCACGTTTCATGATTCCAAAGGCATTGTGACAAAGCTCCACAAGTGACCCCTTGATCATCACTGGAAACAATCTCATAGGATAACCAGCCTAGGGGCGCCTAGGTAGTGCAGTCATTAAGTGTCTGCCTTCAGCTCAGGCTGTGATCCTGGAGTCCTGGGATCGAGCCCCATATGATGCTCCTCCGCTGGGAGCCTGCTTCTTCCTCTCCCACTCCCCTGCTTGTGCACCCTCTCTCACTGGCTGTCTCTCTCTCTCTGTCAAATAAATAAATAAAATCTTTAAAAAAAAGAAAAAAAGGAAAAGAAAAGGATAACCAGCTTAGTAATGTGAAAACAAGAATACACGCAAGCATCTCATATTTTCAATGTCTTTATTGGTGAATGCACTTGAAGATCTCAATTCACCAAAGCAGATAAGAAATTGTGCCACAGACTTGACAATTCCACTGGGTAATGAAAACTGAATTGTTCTGGGGCACCTGGGTGGTGCAGTGGGTTAAGCATCTGACTCTTGGTTTCAGCTCAGGTCATGGATCTCAGGGTCCTGAAATCCAGCCCTGTGTCAGACTCTGCACTGGGCATGGAGCCTGCTTAAGATTCTCTCTCTCCATTTCCCTCTGCCCCTTCCCCCATTTGTGCACACGCTCTCTCGCTCTCTCTCTCCGAAAAAACAAAAAGAAAAACAACAAAAACAACAAAAAAACCCAAAAAACTGAATGGTTTTAAGCAGACTCAGCAATGAAGACAGAATGAGTCTAGGGATATTATATATTAATCTTCCTTTGTTTGGAAAATTGCTCTCCCTAAAAAATTTAAGGAAGTAACATGATGTAAAAAAAATATGTATTTTCACTTAAAGCATGATTTACATTTTATTTTATTTTATTATGGAATATTGATAAGAAATAATGATAAGGCAATTGTTGATAAGAAACACTAAAGGCTAAGATGCCAGTGTGAAACAAAAAAGAGAGCTTTAAAGAGGATTCTTTGTAAAATATCCAATATGTAAATGCTAATTAACAGACCTACAGAAATGTGTTTTTGCTTTTGGTTTTGGGTGTTGCTTTTTTTTTTTTTTTTTTTTGCCTTGAAGAACAGGATTATTTGGTTGGTTGGTTTTAGGTATGAAGATGTTTATCACGCACTTTTATTTCATAATATTCTTTTTGTGTAGTCAATTGTGCTTAACAGAGAGCGTGGCTGACTAATAGTTAGAAAAATCTGAACATGTCTGTCACATTGGTAGGATAGGTACTTCCAAGGCCTGTTTGCATAAAACTTGCTGAGTATTCTTAAAGAAGAACCAAAAGTCAGACACAGCGAACTTAATGCTGTGAAGAAAAGGGGAAAAAGGGTTGGATGGGTGAAGGATTCTAAGTATTAGTCATATGCTGTATCCTGGCCAAACCAGCATCTATCTTCTCTTTTAGTCCTACACATCACAGAGCCTGTAAATCAAGCGAGCATGCAAAGAAAAATAATCCTGAAAAAACCTAGACACCTAAAACCATATAAAACAAATATTATTGCTTTGGACCAGATCTAACAGATCACAACACAAAGGGGGAAATACATTCGTCCCCACTTTGTAATAGACCACATAAAGCTTTGACTCATTGAAAACTTCAGTGCAAAGGGCTGGTGAGTAAACACCGACAGGCCCTGGTAGGAAACAAACTGCATTTCAAAGCACAGTCAAATTATTGGTTAATGCGTTTGAAATATATACTGGAGATTACACATACAGCCATGTATATAACCTAGAGCACTGGAGGCCAACTTGGCTGAAGGTCAAGATCTTAAAACATATACAGTATCTTTTCTATCTAGTAGTTGTTTATGTTAGAGTTTTGTTTCCATATCATGGAGGAAATAGGAAGTCCAGCACCACTGGATTGCATTTGATCCCATTTTGTTTGAGAAGTAAGAACTAGAAATTAATAGAACTATTTTCATGAAATGCTGTGTGAGGCTCCAGGTATCATCAGAGATCTTTAAGGGATGGATGAGGGCTATGGATGCTGGCAAGCCGCAGGCCACCTAAGGCATCAAGAATTCCCATCAGTGTCCACCAACTCCAAGCATTTGAATTCAGTGATGGAGATGTCCTGCAGCAGCTGATACCATTCTTCATGGAACCAAGCCATGAGTTAGAAAACTTTTTCTGTAAAAGATCATGTAGAGTAAATATTTTAGGCTGTGTGGGCCATATGGTCTCTGTCACATCTCCTCTGCCACTGTAGTAGAAAAGCATCCACAGACAATATGCAGCTTTGTTATGATAAAACTTTACTTATGACATCGGTGTATAATTTGCCAGCTCCTGAGCTAACCCCACGTCTGGCAGAGGAATTGGAGAAACCAAAGAAGGATCCAACAGGTGTCGCAACTGAGCACCCAGTTGCTCCTCCGTGGCAAGCAGGTGGGGTAGGAGATAAGCAACCATGTTCATGGGCTGCAACAGTACCCGAAGCCTTGCTCCAATCCTTGAACTTGAAGAAAGCAAGGCGCTGTTCCACTTTTCAAAGGTCATGCAGAGTACCGGAAATGTTAAATATGAAATACAAGTTTTCTTCTTTTTTCAACATATCTCAATGATAATCGTATGGTTTCCTCTCATAGTCCATTAATATAGTAAATTATATTGTTTTAAATGTTTCTTCTTCATTATTTTAAAGTGATAAAGTGAACTTATTGAAATTCAAATCTTAAACCTATTTTGCATTTCTGGCCCTTTATTGGTCATGCTGTTACCCCTTTTAATATTGCTGGATTCAATATTCTAATGTTTTGTGAGAATTTTTTGATCTATTTTCATAAAGGGTATTAATTTGTAATTATTTTTTCTTGTAATGTCTTTATTTGGTTCTGGTAACAGGGCAAGGCTGATCTTAGAACAATTGGGAAATAGTCCCTCTTTTTCTACTTCTTGAAAATATTTATGTAACGTTTTATTCCTTAACTGTTGGATAAATTCACCACTGAAGCCATCTGGGCATGGAATTCTCTTTGTAGGAACATTTTTGATTACGAATTAAATTACTTTAATAGGAAAATTAATAATTTGTATTTCTTCTTGAGAGAGCCTTGGTGTTTTTGTCACCCAAGGAATTTACCCATTCCATCTAAGATGTCAAATTTATTTGTATAAAGTTTTTCACAATACTTCTTTGTTATCCTTCTATTCTCTATAAAATCTGTCATGTGACCTTTCTCCTTGCTGACATTCCTAATTCGTCCTCTCTTTCTCCAAGACTGAAGATAACAGTAGTGGAGGAGAAGCAATGTGATGACAGAAGCAGGGACTGGGGTGACACAGGCCTGAGCCAAGGAATACTGGCAGCCACCGAAGCTGGAAGAAGCAAGGGCGGCTTCTCTCCCAGGGCCTGCAGGGGGACACAGCCATGCCAACACCTTGACTTCAGCCCCCTAAGACTCGTGTTGGGACTTCTGGCCACCAGAGTTGTATGAGGATAAACATCTGTTATTTTAAGCGAGTGAAGCTGTCTCTGGCGTCCAGCACACCTGTTTGCAGACGTTGTCATTTGTGATCTCTGAGCCTCCTGGCTCAGGAACTTGAGTTTTTAAAATAATTATAGCATATGGTTAAAGGTACAGACTCTGGAATCAGCCTAGGTGAAAACATTCCAACACTTTTTAGTTTGGTTTCGTTTAGTTTAATCTTGACCAAAAAGCTTGATTTCTTTATGCCTCAGTTTTCTTACCTGTAAAATAGTTGTAATAATGATACCCAACTCATAAGGTTATTGTGAGGAATAAAAGACTTCCCACATAGAAAATAACTGGACCAGTGCCTGGCCCACCACAAACACTCTGTAAGGGTTAACAATTAGCACCTACATTTCAAAAACAAACAAACAAACTAAAACTATTCCTTTGCTAGCCCTCATCCTGCAAAAGCCAGCCTAGTTAAATTAGTACCAGTTCTCCTATCTGACCAGAGGGTTAAAACAGATGGATCGAAGAAAACATAATTCTTTATACTTCGATTATCTTGAATTTAGTTAACGACTTATTTTTTAAAGATTTTATTTGTTTGTTTGAGGGTGAAAGAGAGAGCATGAGACTGGAGAGGATCAGAAAGAGAAGCAGATTTCCCGCTGAGCAGACAGCCTGATGTGGGGCTCCATCCTAGGACTCCAAGGTCATGACCTGAGCCAAAGACGGATGCTTAACTGACCGAACCATCCAGGTGCCCCACAATCTATTTTTAATATTCAGAGTCTGTAACTTTGGGAACTTTCAAGGTCACTTTCTACCATTAATTCGTCATAACAAAATGTAGCGATTATCATCTAGGCTATAATATAGCAGTAGGGCGTCCCTGCTGCCAATTCTGTGGAGCAGCATTCAGAAGGACCACAAAGTGAGCTGTGGTGTGCATAGGGTGTGCGGCTAAACCAGGAGGCCTGACGATGGCTTCGCAAAGAGATGAGGACACGTCATTGTCTTATTCATACATGGTACCTTCTATCCAGAGAATGTCAGCATGAACAGAGCTCCTTGTTCCTCTCGCTCAGCATGATCCTTATGCATAATACGTGTAGCTCCTATTTTCTTCAAAAACTGTCAATTCATTGGAATTAGAGTCATTGTTACTTTAAGTTTAAAAAAAAAATCAATTTGAACATGTTTTCCTGCATCACAAGCTTGAATTATTCATTTTATGTTTGGATTCTTCAGAATCTTTTCTTTGTGTAACTTTTAGAACATGAGTTTAGAAATGAATATTGAGACATGAAACCATAAAATTGAAAATATTAACAAATCAGTGTATGCAAGAACTGCCAATCGCCAATAATCACAAAAAGTTACCAAGAAATGTGAGGTTATTGTTGTTTTTCATCTTATTTTTAAATTGCTTTGTAAACAATATGCAAATGTGCTAAAAATCCCTTACAAATGTTTTGTAGGGAGAAGATATTCCAATGTGGAGGATATAGCCAGAATTTATCTCTAGAAAATATGAATTTCATACAGCTCAGGGACCATCCTGTCACAGTTGGCAACAATTTTGCTCCCTTAGACAGGCTTATTTCTGTCTGAATTTGCTAAAAGGTATGTCAGCACAACAAGAAAAAAAAAAAAAAAAAGGAAAAGGGAAAAGAAGCAAAAACAGAAGCAAAAGAAAGAAGCAGTTATTTATAATCCCCATTGCCTTCTCAGGAGAATAGATAACAATAATTGGAGGTTCCATTGTTTTCCAGGAGTGCAATGGGTGAAATGGTGCAAGGTTTTGAAGAGCCGAGGTGGGATTGCCATAAAAAATAAAGACCTAGAAATATGAAAGGAGATCCAGTAAAAATTTAAGAGACACAGGCTTTGGGCAGATCAGAAATGTCTAATGGGGATATTTTTAAGTACTTTGCTGTGTGATGTGAAATGTAAACTGTCTTCTTCATCTTTCTCCCCAAACTTCTGTAAAATACAAAACAATTACTTATGCTTTGTGCATTGGATCTGCGACAGTGAGCTTGTCCTTCCTGGAGATCAATGTGAAAGAAAAAAGTTGAAAACAAAAACAGAGGCTGCCAGAGGAGGCTGCCACATGGACCTTATACTCACAAAAGACAGACAAAGAGAATCTGAAATGAAAGGGGGGGGGGCATTAAACAGAGCTTCCTCCAGTGTTGTGGTATTGCGTATCAGCCAACGCTAATATTTTTCCAGAATGGACGTTTCTTACACAACATGTGATTTTATTTTTTTTTTTTTTAATTTGGACATTAGCAATCGCTTAAGCAGAGAACACAATTTACATGAAATAGGATACGTTGTAATTCAATAGATGTTGGGAAATGCCACTGAACGCATAAGAAATCTAGAATGTTGTGCGAAGAGTGAGTGAATACACAGCTGGTGTATTTGAATGTTTGGCTGTTTTCCTGTGATCACTGTTGGCAGCTAAAGATAGGGGTATGCAGGGACTCTAGGAAAAGTGCTAAGATGGCTATTTCTCTTTTAGTCACAAGCCAAAATTGTTTGTTTGTTTGGCCTAGTTTCATTGCGTACAGATAAAGGTCAACTTGCTAAAACAATTTATTTAAACACTTAAAAGATTTTAAATAGCCTGGTCGCTGGGCTCGGGAGAGTCACTGCAATTGCTGTTTTAAATGCTATTTGAGAAGGTCAAAAGGAGAGCCTGCAGATGGACACACGTTGGAGGCAGAGGCCGGCTGCAGGACTTGGAATCCCAGGATGGTGGCCGCGCTGGGTCGGCTGCAGTCTGCTGCCAGTCTGGTCCTGTGCAGCCCACAGGGGAGTGTACTGGGGAGAAGGACGAGCAGAACATGGCGGCGGACCAGATGGCACTAAAACCTGCCTCCTCTGGTGAGAGAAAAATCTGCCAAAACCAGGTGTTTCACAGTTTTCTTTTTTTTCCTTCCTTTTTTTTTTTTTCCTGGTGTTTCTCTGTGCAGGTCCATTGCAAAGGCTCTGACATGAGCACAGCTGTCTAGAAATTATCTAAGGAAATGAGGTTTTGTTTTTGTTGTTTTTTAAGTGTAAGAGATTTTGGAAATAGCTTCCGGAGACCACCTCTATGTACTGCACAGTGAGAGTCCTTTTATCAGGTCATTTCCAAGCACAGCAGGAGCCTGAGAGGAAGTTTCAACAATTCTCCTTATCGGTTCTAATAGGAGAAAGAGGCGGAACTAATTAGATTCCTTCATTGTGAAGGCTGTGTTTGCAGCCTGAGAATAATGAGATTGTTTTTATCAGTAATCTTGTATATATGTTTAGCAAACCTTTGTTTTCATAAGAAAAGGGAGGGGTCTTCTAATGGAGAGAAGGAACTAGATCCGGGCCCTTCTGTTCATGATGCACCAAAGCTCACCGGAACAAAAGAGGATTAATGGAGACTGTTCATACAGCGACAGGTAGGGAACATAGGGTGGTTGCACATCTATTTTAAAGCCCCTCTGCCTTGTTCCGTGGCAAAGGAAAGAAGGTACAGATCTCATGATTCAAAACCCAGGACATGCAGTGAGTTACATTTTACTGAGGGGGAGGTGGTAAGGGAGAATCTCTCCAAATATTCCATATTTCCTCATCTCAGAGAAAGCTAAACTTTCCACCTCCCCTTCATCTCACACTTCAGGTTGGAAGATCTGATTCAGAGAATGTTACGCCTAGTCATCTGTCTCCTTAAGTCGACATGAGTGTGCAAAGTCCAAAATTGCAGACTGGGAATTAGATGATGTAAGGAGGAGAGTCCCTTGGGGACTTGCACCATTTTACTAGCAAATCCCACATTTGGAGGGTTATGAGTCATTGACAGTATAAAATAATAAAAGTCATGTATTCACATGCCAACTATGAGGGTCTACGAGCTATTCTGTGCTATAATACTCTGTAGTCCAATTAGCCTATGATTTCTTGGGTATCTAGGAGCTTCAAGAACATTGTAGACAGACACATGTGATGCCACGGTCTTAGCATCATAGAAAATAGGCGTTTATTGAGAAGTATATGATTTAAATTATGTACAACATCTGGCAATTAATAGGCATGTGGTCATTGTTAGTTTCTGTTCCCTTCGCTTGGAGAGGTAGTATGCTTCTGCGCAGTGCGTCTCAACAGATTCTGGGTGGACAGCAAGCAGCCTTCTGCGGTGGATGCAGAGAGGGGTTGGGGGATGAATAAGAGCAACCCTATGCCACGGTCTTCCATGCAACCCTGAGCTCTGATTTTTAACTGTTTTCTATTTTGTGATTTAGCATAAAATTGTATTGGGGGAAAAATCCTGGAAGGAGGTAGAGAGAGGGAAGAATGTTAAAAGCTGGGAGGCAGGGGGCGCCTGGGTAGCGCAGTCGTTAGGCGTCTGCCTTCGGCTCAGGGCGTGGTCCCGGCGTTCCAGGATCGAGTCCCATATTGGGCCCCTCCGCTGGGAGCCTGCTTCTTCCTCTCCCTCTCCCCTGCTGTGTTCCCTCTCTTGCTGGCTGTCTCTCTCTGTCAAATAAATAAATAAAAACTTAAAAAAAAGGGGCGCCTGGGTGGCACAGCTGTTGAGCGCCTGCCTTGGGCTCAGGGCGTGATCCCGGCATTATGGGATCGAGCCCCGCATCAGGCTCTTCCGCTAGGAGCCTGCTTCTTCCTCTCCCACTCCCCCTGCTTGTGTTCCCTCTCTTGCTGGCTGTCTCTATCTCTGTCAAATAAATAAATAAAATCTTTAAAAAAAAAAAACTTAAAAAAAAAAAAGCTGGTAGGCGAACAAGTAAAGAAACACTGGCTTGAACGGAAAGAAAACCAAATTTTAATCCTACTACTTCATTATTTTGTGAAATGGGCATATGATTAACTTTTTGAGTATGAATGTCCTCAAGATATTGAGGGTATATATCATTGCTATGATTCAAATTATATTACTATAGTGAATCTAAACATTTAGAGTTTCTATTTTTAGAAACTTTTCCGTAGTATGTAGGAGCTTATATAATTAATACATTTTTTTATTTCTATTTAGTATTTCTTATGCTCAAAACACTTCTGAAGCAGGTTGATCAGGAGCACACTCTCTACTGGAGAACTGGGATACTACATATAACTGGTATGCAATCTTTCGTCACGACTTTTATTTTCACATTCCAGAGACCTTTATATAATTTATTGGGTTTACCACTACAAATGTGTTGTTAATATGGATAGGAATCTCATAATTTCTGTCCTTTATGATACTCAGAATTAATATCCTTCTATAATAACATAAAAGGTTTTTAAATGGTTCGTCCTAGTGAATGAGAAACCATGCATCCCTAGTTGTCTATGTTATTCATTGTCACTTGGAATGAGTATGTTTGGGCATTTGTTCAATAAAATTAAATTGAGCTATGGGATGAACATTTGGACACTGAAATATGGTATGAGATATATATTTAAAGTGCTATTACTCTTGGTACTGTAAAACCCTTACACTTTTCCAAATACTCAGATACCCCACCTCACACTCATGCTTCATTCCACATACACACTTTGCAGCAGCTCTTTTACTTTCTGGAGAATGCTTCACTACCCTAAGTTAGTCGTAAAGCCAATAAGATGCCCAAATCTCCAGATTCTAACTTAATCGATGGCATTCATTAATTGTGTCTAGGGTAATATTTTTGTGTTCATGTACCATATGCAAAGTTTTTGTCTACTTTTTACTTAAATTTTGAATCTTAATTTTTATCTGCACTCTCTCTTTATAAGTCAATTACAAGTTAAAATAAGTCTTAAAAGATAGTGCTATAAATTGATTTAATACTCAATGAAATAAATGGGCATTTATTTAAAGTATCCTATATAAAATTATCAGTCCACAAAACATCATAACATACATGCTATTAATATGGAACATTATTATAACAACCCCCTAAGCTAATTTGTGCATACACACACACACACACACACACACACATGCACGTACACACATGCACACACACACACATCCCTTTTCCCTTTACTTTCAGGGGCATGTCAGGTGTTTTTCAAAGAACTATAAAATTGCAACATTTAAAATTATAAAGATCACAATTAGGAGAATATGGTTCTCTTCCAATTTGTTCAGACCCTTAATTGTCACAGTGAAAGCTAATTTTAGCCTTCCTTTTAAGCCCTAAGGAAAACAACAGTAGCTACACTGTAACCTTTCTTCTTGCAAATCTGTTCCCCCAAGCCAAGTAATGGACTGATTCTACTATTCACCTCCTGTTGTTCATCTTGTCCAAGGTGCCATTAGTCATTTGAACCCTAAAATAAATGCCACACTTTGAATATTTCAGCAGTGTGTGCAGATTTAGCCTTCACCTACATTCAAATTTTACAGAAAAGAATGAGAAAATTATCTTATTGGCAAAGAAAGAAAGAAAGAAAGAAAGAAAGAAAGAAAGAAAGAAAGAAAGAAAGAAAGAGAAAAAGAAAAAAGGAAAAGAAAAGAAATAAAGAAAAGAGCCCAACAATAAAAACAAGCTCTTAGGCGCTACTAGATTCTAAACTGTTGAAACACAAATATAGAATATAAAACAGAAAAATAAACTGGAAGGAGGAAAGATTTTTTTTAAAGTAAATAATTTAGCTAGGGAGACTTAAAAATTAAGGAATTAGAAAGAACATCTTTTAAAGCAGAGATCCTGTAAAACCTTAACCCCATGCTTTTTGTTAAAGCTAAATTTGTTAGGTCACACCTCCATAACTCAGACCTGCAGTGCTTGGAAAATAGCTTGTTCAGACTTACTCCATAATGATTTTCTTAGCGCTATTTTTAAATGCATGTTTCCTAGCTTGGAAAAAAAAATCATGGGTTGTTATGAAGCAGTTTTTTCTGGGTCAGTAAGTAGTTTAGTGAAGCAAGAAATATCCTTCAGAATGGAGTGAGGATTCACCTGTCTCCAGATGGTCAAATCACCAGCATTTTTATACTCATCACTGCTACATTAAAAAGGAGCCAGGCACCTCAACTAATTTAATACATCATGGGTTAAACAATGTTTTATTAGGGAGGTGGGAGACCATGAATGACAGTGGTTAATGAAACACACTCTACTTTGGTAAACATCTTTAAGTTGTTCAGAGCTTTCCCTTCATGAATTTCGATCACTAAAAGATTAAAGTTCACTGATAAGAATATATGCTCTTTTCGAAAATTCTGCTTCAAGTGATTAACTTTATTTTTCCAAAATTTGAAATAACTTTTATTCATCTCTCTATGTCTGACTTACACCCTGCCTCTCATGTTTATGAATGTATTAGAAAACTATTTTTTCCCAAAAGCTTGGATTCTTTCTTAGGGTAGCATATATGATACACTTTCATAAAATAACAACATCGAGGAAAATAAATCATGTTTCTCTTGTTCTCCAGACCCATATTTTTTTCAATTATTACCTAAGCAACTTTAAGGGTAAACTGTTATTAGTAACTGTGGTCATTTTACCACCATAGTTTTAATACTGACTTAGGCAAATACAGGATATTAAATACTGCAAAACCCAGAATAATGTTTTTCAGGTTCCTGTTGATAATACTCAATTCTGGGCTGTAATGGTTATATAAATAGTGAAGACCACCCAGTCCCAAGCAATATCAATTACTGTAACAGAGGATGGATTTTATTCTGCTGGGTTTAAATTGCATAAACACTCAAGGAGGTCATACTTTCTTATAGAAATTCTGGCTTATTGAGATTCCAGTAGTTTGTGTCAAAATCCAAAATACTCTGCCTATTTTCTGGAAGTTTACTTGAGTTCTACAGATTCAGTTGGAAAGATCTCTCCTGATAGCATATTATTTACAAGATGAATTATTTGTAGTAGCTAATCCTTTAATTTCTAAAATTTGGCCGTGGTGTATTTTTGATGCATTTAATAAGTTAAAGTTTATAATGACACATATTTATGATGCCATCTCAGTTGCTCTATTGCTTTGATAGGTCTGTGCACCAGGAAAATAATGTCACGATAATGCTACCTTAAAAAATACTAAAAATTCTGTAAGTTAAAACTACAATCACTTAGGTTTTTGTTTTGTTTTGATTTTTGTTTTTTCTCATCTATCTGTGGGTTTGCTGGGCTGGGCTACGAGCTATAAGTTGGATCCAGTTCTGGTCCATGTATCTCTCAAATTCCTTGGAGCAAAGGGACAGCCAAGTAACATTCTTTTCATGCCGATGCAGAAGCACAAGAAGGATGAACAGAGCTGGTACACTCTCACTCCCATACACATTCTATTAGCTGAAGAAGACATCATGATTCAGTCTAGAATTAAAAGCGTGGAGAAATATAATCCAAGACCAAGATGACATAGCAAAAACATGGTGAGGCATTTAAGCAAAGATAAAGTCTTCCAGTCTTGATATATGATAGTGTAAGTTCTCCCATGCTGCTTTAGAAGTACCAAATTTGAAGTGGTGAGGTAAATAAAACAGATTTGTAAAAGAGATGGCAGACCAGCATAGTGTCTGTTTCATTCATCTGTAGAAAAGAATTTCTAAAGAATGATTAAACTAGTCAAAACATGCCTCTTTAATAACTTTATTTTTTTTTAAGATTTTATTTATTTATTTGACAGAGAGAGAGACAGCCAGCGAGAGAGGGAACACAAGCAGGGGGAGTGGGAGAGGAAGAAGCAGGCTCATAGTGGAGGAGTCCCATGTGGGGCTCGATCCCAGAACGCCGGGATCACGCCCTGAGCCAAAGGCAGACACTTAACGACTGCGCCACCCAGGCGCCCCTCTTTAATAACTTTAAACTGTAGGTAAATAATTGATGTTATAAAAACCTAAAATAACATGATTTAGGGTCCCAAATTTAGGAGTATAAACCACTGTCCAGTACATGCTGACCACAGGGTAGAAGGAAAATATCTGGGTGTTCAAATCTTAAGATTCGAGAGTAGGCTCTCACCATTATTGTCTTGTATCTCACTGTTGTAGAGCTGCAGACCCTCAGCCATGAGGCACTAGTGCACCAGGGTGGTCATTAAATTATTAAAATGTTTCCATGACAGATGGTGAAGTGCTGACATCCTGAGCCTCAAACACTGAGCACATACTCACCCCAGGTCACCCCAGTTCCCTCCAATGGCATCCTTCCCCCGTCACCTCCTCATAGTCTGGCAACTTGGGGTGTCGCACACAGCACTGCAAGAGTCCCTAGAACCTCATTTTGATCCAACCAGACAGCATTCGTTCTATACAGAGAGTGCCCAGGGTCAGTGCCCATGCTATACTGGAAAGGGCATTCTTTGAATATTATGTCCTCTGTTTGACCAAGAGAAGACTTTTTTTTTTTTTTAAAAGGTTGAGAGAGAGAGAGAGAGAATCTCAAGCAGGCTCCACACCCAGCAAAAAGCCCGATGTGGGGTTCAGTCTCATGGGTCTGAGATCGTGACCTGAGCTGAAATCAAGAGTTGGACACTTAACCGACTGAGCCACCTGGGTGCCCCAAGTACAGACACTTTAAGTTTATGATATATTATGAGGGGTTAATTCCATTGCTCATGAGATACACTAAGAAGCAAGTCTGCTGCTTATCTGATGCATGCTATCTGCTGTTACCCAGTTTGCCTTCTCTTAACAATTCAATCCTTGTTAGGAAAAAAAAAGTAGCCCTTTCAAGTATTAGAAATAATATCAAAAGTAAATGTAACATATGCCCTGAGTAGTCTCTTATAATTATTTCTTCCATTCTTTTTTTTTCCTAAAGTAAACAGACAATATTTTTGTGGAAAATAAATACGCTATTAATTTAATAAATTAATATAGTATACAAAGTATTGATAACAACCAAAGGTTATGTTTGTCTTAAAACTGCAGTAATTATGTGAAAAATTAGATACGCATCCATAGCTTTCTACCTAGGGTATAAAATTATAGAGGGATGTATGTAAAGACATAAACAGGGGAAAAGAAGTCTCAAAGATGACAAGGGTGTGACCCTAGCACTTGTGACACATACCAACTAAGAGCATAGACCATAAAATTTCATTATTTTGATAATCTTTGCTTAACCAGTCTTCTCTTTTGGACAGCCCATTTTTCATCATTTAAGAAGAAAAGAAAAATGATGTCATACTTACAGTGAACAGTGATTTCAGAACAGACCATCTAACTATGGGCCTAACCTCTGCCCAGAGTTCTCTGGGCACTAGGATTTCATGGTAGAGAGGAAAGGGAAAGATCTGGAAGGTAAATGTGTTTTATAAGGGTTCAGATTCTGTGTGCTGCCTTGACACCTTTGACTCTCACAGATCTCCAAAGGCCTAGCTACGAGTCACCCTGCTCTCACCACATATGTCCCCCCACCCAACAGGAAAGGTTCTCCACCTGGCTCATCCCCCTCCAAGTGAGACCATCTTCACCCCATCTGGTCCTCAATCTAATGGGATTCAACTCCCTGCCAGCCAAAGAATTATACAAACAAGCCAATCATGTGATCCTGAGGAAATCATAGGTCCCTCATCCTCTTGCCATCACAAAGCCTCCCTCCCATAGTACCAACTTGCTCACTCTGCTCCTGACTGCACGCCCCAGGGCTCGGCAAGGTCTGCAATGTCCTCTTCCTCTGCACTGTGAGCGTGTGTGACAAACTGCTGCTAATGTCATCTGTCCAGTGTCAGATGTCATGCATTCAGCCTTTTCATACTAGTTAGAACAAAGGGTTCCTCCTTCACCAGTAGGGTGAATAGAAGTTGATCAGAACTGGGTGAGGGACCCTGAAATGATAGCTATTTTGGGATAGATACTACAAGTTATGAGAGGTGGGGACCATCAGTTATGAAATTACAGTCCATTTTAATCTATTAGAGACAGTGTTTAAGTTCTGTAAGCTTTTTTCCGAATGCCTACAAAAAAGTTTGATATTTGAACAAAGTGTTAGCCCCAAATACAAAAACAAAACTGTGAAATTAGGGGCACCTGGGTGGCTCAGTTGGTTAAGCATCTGCCTTCAGCTCATGTTCCCAGGACCCTGAGATGGAGCCCACATTGGGCTCCCTGCTCAGTGGGGAGTCTGCTTCTCCCTCTCCCTTTGCCACTCCCCCCCATTGTTCTCTCTCTCTCTCTTAAATAAATACTAATAGTATCTTTTTAAAAAATGTGAAATTAAACTTAATAAAAGATTGATTAAATATCTATAATATATCATTACTGAACTCCTTTATAGTTATATATAAATTACATTTAATACGGAATGTGGATACATTTTAGCAGGTTTAATATGAGGTGGGATGAATGGCTCTGATAATAAAAACTATTCAAAACTGGGAAGGCTATGACTTAAATAAATAATACTTCCTGGAATTTTAAAATAAAACAAACAAACAAAAAAAACCCAACAACAACCAGAGCTGATTTGAGGATAAAAAGACTAGAATCGAGTAAGAGAAGAAAGGAAAAGCAGTAAGAAGAAAGGACCTAGTAAAAGACAAAATACATCAATGCAGACATATGGAGAATTGTTTTCTGCAGGGCTCAGGAAAGGTCATTCTGCTTGCCGTAGAGTGTCTGGTTATATCTAATAGTAAACATTAAGAAGAAGTAAACATACATTCACTCTTATCTAATGAACTCTTGGGTTAGAAAATAGTGAGATCCCACATTGGGTCACCATTTTGTTACATATAACATATATTCAAGGCTTCCATCCAATAGCCTATTTCAAGAAAACAAAACTAAACTAGACTAATATAACTGCCTAATGGCACAGGGCTATGTTTACAGGGCTATTAATCTAGCTCTTTTCAAACCAATTCAACGGAGAGTAAACAAATAGTACCTGAACAGTGCCAGAATGAACAGAAACCGAAGCTCTCTGCATCTTTTTCTAACTAATTTAACTCAAATAGAATAAAAGATACGTATTTTTTTGTGCAGGAAGAAAGGTGGTACCATTCAACACTAGAACCTGAGTGAATGAACATAATATGGCATAATGATTTTGTTTTAGGTTTATTTTCACTTCCATTCTTGTCTTTTGAAACTAATCATTGCTATTTTTTTTTCTTCTTCTACCTGTCATTTTTTTGTTTTCTTTTTCTTCTTGTAAATAATTGTGATTGTAATTTCTCCAGGTTGAACAAAAGTATTGTGATCTATATAAATCTGTCATTTTTTTTACAAATAAATTGCCAACAGTGATCGTTATTGATGTTCATCAAGCTGAAATATAGGGCAAAGAAATAACCTATAACATTTATTTTGAAATTCATGAAAATCTTGTACTTCTTGTGGCAGCCATATTTCTTACAAACCTTCAGTTTTGAAAAAATTTCAGTCATTTGTTTAAATAGTATGATTATTCTTAAGATTGAAAAATACTAAAATAGCTCTAATAAGGATTTTTTTCTGATTTAAATATGGTGAGTATTAGAGGGAAAATCTGTTTGCTATTATGAGAGTTTCTTGCTGCTTCTTTTTTTTAATTTCCAAAGAACTTTCTCCTATCTATTTAACATAAACTTTTCCTTTTAGTGACAGACGCTGTGCTAAGGAGAAAGGGTGTATTTTTGGAAAGTTAGAGCAATAAAAGATTTAAGTCACCAAAAGGTTGGCTGCTAACTTTAATTTAGGCCCATTTATTTAAATGGTTGCATTATAGCTGACAACATTTTGTGACATATACTGAGTATAACGATTCATTTATTTTTTCTGCTCTAGTAACTGCATCATAAATTATCATTAAAGTCCATCTAAAACTTGGTAAGAAATCATTCTTGGCATATTAATCTATATGCTAGTAATAGGCAAATTTCAATGTCCAGTATAAATTTTCTGCTTTCATTTTCATAATGCACATGCAGGCTCAGAACATACGTGAGATTCTAGTACCTTCACTAATATACAAAATATTCAAGAGTTTGAGTGTTTAAATATGTATAAGACCTTTAATTTCATTTTCTTCTCTGTCTACAAACACAGAGTACTAAAATTTCAGTTATGTTACAATTTGAACTAATCTAATTTTTTTAAGGTTTATTTATTTATTTTAGAGAGAAAGAAAGAGCACACAAGTGGGAGAGACCGAGGAAGAGGGAGAGAGAATCTGAAGCAGACTCCACGCTGAGCATGGAGCCTGACACGGGGCTCTATCTCAGAACCTTGAGATCATGACCTGAGCTGAAACCAAAACTTGGAGACCCAACGGACTGGGCCACCCAGGCGCCCCTGAGCTAATCTAAATTTTTGACATTTGCATTCTTGATCTTGAGTTACAATGGTTAAATTATGTACTTTATAAATGAGTAACTAAGATGATGGGGTAATAATTGGTAACTAACTCTGATAACATTAAAACATATTATAGATACTGTAATTTTAAAGTATGGTATAAGTACAGACAAAAGTGGACAGATAAACCAAAAGGAGAGAGAGAACAAAAGAGAGAGGGAGTGGGGGGTGGAGGGAAGAGAGCAGGACAGCCTGAAAACAGGTCCCGGTAATATAAGAATTAAGAATGTGAGGAAGGGTAGCATTTCAAATTATTGGGGAAGATACAGACAAATGAAAGTAACAAAAAAGTAAAAAATACTGAAAGGAACTACTGATGAGCCTTCAAAAATCTTTTTAATGGGTGAGTAGACATTATGAAGTAAAACTTAATAGAAACAACTGCAAAATTTTTGAATTCTTATCAGGCAAAGGGTGAAAATCTTTACTTTTAAAGAGCCTTAGAAAAATGAATGTATGAATAATTGACCAAACAATTCACAAAAGAAAAAATGTAGGTAAATAAAGAATGTGAAAAGTGTTCAAACTTTCTAATAATTTAAATGAAATTAAAAACAGTAATTTGCCATTGTTTTTATTATTAAGTTAGCAAAATAGAAGAAAACTAAAGGAAGGTAGAAAAGGATGAGTAGGGAGAAAGTAAGAAAGAGAAAAGTTCAAGAAAGAAAAGGAAGGAAGGGAAGAAGGAGGATAAAAGGGAAAAAAAAGAAAATGTGATGGAAAGAAAGAGAAGAAAGAAACATTCCTATCCCTTATTAGCCAGTATATTTAAAAATGTAATGTCATACAATGTTAAGGGCCATAGAAATTGACTCAAGAAGCCTGGAACAAAATTTTGTAGTTCACACAATATATTTTGGGTGCATGTATATATGTCAACATTCTAGGAATTAATGCTAGAGAAATCAAGGATTGTACAAATATTTAATGCAAGATGCTGTTACAGCATTGTGTATATGGAGGGCAAGTTGCAAATAATATAAATGACAAATTCAACTTACATAAATTATAACATGCACGTAGTAAGAGTTGCAGTGTTTTAAAATTATGCTATTGATGGGGCTCCTGGCTGTCTCAGTCAGTAGAGCATGCAACTCTTGATCTTGGAGTTGGGAGTCCAAGTCCCACGTTGGGTGTAGAGATTACTTAAAAAAATAAATAAATAAAACAAGGCTGTTGAATAGTAATGAAAAATGTTCAAGATATATCGTACAGTAAAGAAGTCATAATATCAAACTAATATTGCTTACAAAATAATAGCATAACCCATTTGACAATATTCAATTATGTATTATATGCATATGAAATTTCTGACAGTGGTTATTAATGCAACAGCTGGTTGATTTTTCTACTATTCACTTACATGTATTTTCTATAAATTATTTAATAAATTTAGGCAGGAAAAGTTGCCCTATGAGTTTCACTGAATTGTTGCCAGAGATTTTGTGCATATACCTTCACATTTTGTTTAATGCTTTGCTCTTAGCTAACAGTATCTACTATACAAATAACCTATTTTGATTTTTTAGCTCAAAATTTGTAGAAATTGAACTGTGATATTTTATCCAGATATCTACTGCTAGAGATATAACATATAAGTACATATAAGTATCTCTTTCTTATTACAAATGGCATTTTATAGCAACTAATAATAACAATAATAAGAGCTGATGTTTATAGGGTACATGTATGCACCATGTACTTGACTTAGCGTTTCATATATATTTTCACAAGCTTATAACATATAACTTTATTTTATGTGTTCAATATGATTTTCTATTTTATTTTTAAATAAACATTTATTTTAAAATATAACTTCTCCTCCAGGAAAAATATCAGGTTCCCAAATGTTAATAAAGTTGTACTTAGTAGTAGCACTTCTGTGAAAGTATACTTTCACAGAAAAGTTACACAGTTAAAGACTAGCACTCAAAATACTACGAGCATCGTCACAATCCTCTCAATAATTAATTAAAGCTAAATGTTAAAAAAAGAAGACCAAAGAAGAAATACCAGCCAAGGAAAGCACAGAACTTCATATACTCATTAATCACATGCTGGTCATGGGCATCATACCCTATATATACTCTCAGATACTAATCCACTTCCCCTTTCCCCACAAGAGTTGTTCTCACTCTCCAACTAGTACCTCCAAAATGAATATTTCACAGTTTGATGAAGTTTTTCCACTGTCTTCAAAAGTCCAGTGCACTTGCAACCATATGTTTTTTACAAGTTGCTTCCCCTGCCACTTCCATTCAGTGGCCTCCTTCCATTAATCTTGCCCAGCAGCAAATAACTATATATTTTGTTCTAGTATCCTTGGATAGTAGTAAATTGAAGCTCACAGAGAAAATGACTGAAATGCCAAGTCCTTGGTTCGTAAAAGATGTAAACCATAGCTCTTCCTGAAATCTGAATATGGAGTGACTAGTCCCTAGTACTATTGGGTTAGCTTAATTTGCATTCAATATCATCAAATGATCAGGACCCTAACAAACCCCCAATAAAGGCTTGTCAGATTACTCATTTATTTATTTATTTTACTCTTTTCTGGCCCGTTAGGATTTACTAGTCAAGAAGTAGGTAAATATTTCAGCAAGGCCTTTGTAAGAAATAAATGAAAAATGTAGAAATGATCCCCGTAAAGTCACTGCATCACTGAGAAATAGGCTAAGATGAAACACAAAATCCCAAACTTAAAAGAGATCATTTAATTTTTTAAAAGATTTAATATATTTATTTATTTGTCAAAGAGAGAGAGAGAAAGAGAGCAGAGCACAAGCAGGGGGAGCAGCAGGCAGCTCTGCAGGGAGCCTAATGTGGGACTCGATCCCAGGACCCCAGGATCATGACCTGAGTGCAAGGCACTGCTTAACCGACTGAACCACCCAGGCATCCCTAAAAGAGATCATTTAAGAAAGCATTTCTCTTTCATGTAATAATTTGAAGATAAGCAGTGCATGGGTAATTGGGCATCCATGTGGGGGCAGGAAACAGGCAATTCCGTCTTGTGGCTTACATGACTTTCATTTCTTTTTTCTTTAAATATCATTTTTATTATTATTTTTATTAACATATGATGTATTATTTGTTTCAGGGGTACAGGTCTGTGATTCATCAGTCTTCCACAATACACAGCACTCACCACAACACATACCCTCCCCAATGTCCATCACCCAGCCACCCCATCCCCTGCCCCCTCCCCTTCAGCAACCCTCAGTTTGTTTCCTGAGATGAAGAGTCTCTTACGGTTTGTCTCCCTCTCTGGTTTCATCTTGTTTCATTGTTTCCTCTCTTCCCCTGTGATTTCTAAGGCCACTCATGGTTGGGGAAATGCTGCTGCTCCTGCTATTTTGTCTATATTCTGGCCGGCAGGAGGGAAGAAAGGATAAAGAAGGACATTCTCTATTCTTTTAAAGATGCCTTACAGAGTTTGTATCTTAGTTCCACTTAACACTTCATTAGCTGGAAGGTATGACCATACCAATGGCAAAGGAAACAGGGACGTCTAAAGAAGATTGAGAGGTTGGACATGAAGAGACCACCAGCAGACTCTGCGACATGTACTTTAGGTGTCTCCACACAGGTGATTTGCAAAGCCCTGTCTCCTGAAGCCTACCCCAAGAATCCGTCACACAGATCCCATACCAAGAAACTCTTCTCACATGGTGAAAATTCCCACAGTTGCTGGAGGACATCATCAAAAAGATCTTACCGGAGTTGGACCCTTGAGTTGGGCCCGGTCAATCAGAGGCTCCTCAACACCCCCCCTTCTATCTATCCTTAGAATGTGCACTCTACTTGCCTTCCCTGTTCCAGAAGCTGCCCAAGGACGTAGCCTTGAGATAATGACGTGGTGTTGAAACTATCCGCAGTGTGTACATGACTGAACGCAGTTAAGATGTCTATACAAACTTAAAAGATTTGGTATGCAGGTACAGATTTATTTATCCATCTTGTGGCCAACCAAGGCAAGCCTCGTAAGTAAATTCCTCAGCTTGTTAAACCTGCCACCTACCAACCTGGAGTAGTCTGTGTCTTTCTTTGGTCTCTCCTTCGCCCCGTGTAGGGAGACCAGTTTAAGATTACACTGCAGGGAAGCTCCCAAGGGGGATGCAAACCAATAGCCTAGGATGCTGGGCTGATGTCTTGTTGGGTAGCTCCCCATACCCTGATAAGTGGAAGCTCTATGGTAATTATATGGAGCGTTATAAGTAACTTATGCTTATTTGCTGACTTTGACTTCATGCTATATGGCAAGAACTCAGCTTCACTAAAAAATTCTTCTAATTCATTTCCAGTAGAATACAGGATGTGTTTCATATGTACCTGCCACCAAGTCTCCTCAGCTATTACCTGGTGATCACCTTTTTTTCCTCCTATCTGAGCCTTTTTTTGGAATTTCTCCTCCCAGCAATCACAATTTCAAGCCTCTGGCATGAAAAACTGCTTGAAGGGACTTTTTTTTTTTTTCTTTTTCTTTTCTTTCTTTCTTTCTTTCTTTTTTTTTTTTTACTATCTCTGGCAAACGGCTTTGTGTAGGCATTCACGGGTTTTGGGGGCTCATCGAGGAGAAAGATCTGACCATGAGACAGTAGTAACACACACCAACTTCAGCTCTGACACGTGCGCATACGGGGGAAGTGCAGAAGCTATGGCTCTGGTTGCAGAGGTTGGGGGAGAGGTGAAGGATGGGTGTCGCTACTCAGAGGGCAGGAAGGCAAGTGAAGTCCCCAGGGACAGCAGGATCAGAGAAGGGCTTAGACACCTAGTGATGTCACTCAGCAGGTCGGCAGGGAGTCTCTGAGTCAGAGAACTCTAAAGGGCAGCAGGGAGTGAGGCTTTATAACGGCAATGGATCTTTTCAAGAGGTGATCTGTCAAGGTGAGGTGTCACAGAACATGTAAAACAAGCAGACTCTAAATGGCTAAAATTTTGCTTGCTTGGACTATTTTTTCTGAAATAGTTGTATGTGTAAAAACTTGAGTTGGGCATCAGTGGACTTTTGAGTTAATTTGTCTCAGCCAGCAGCAAAGACATAACCTAAAGGCCAATACAAAGAGGCCATCTTTGGCTTATTTGTACAACGCATTTCAACCTCACCACGGACAATGCCTCTACGGCTGACAACTGCCCTTGCCTTGGGGAGCAGCAAATGAAGTCTTTGAGTGTCCAAATAGAGGAGAATTCTTCAGAGTCCTCACTCTGTTCAAGTCAACTGGTGCTCTGGGTAGAAAGTGGAAGAATCCTGAGCAGCAAGAAGCTTAGGCAATCTCTTGGTGCAGCACACAGCTCAGGCTGGGACCCAAAGGCCAAGTAGCTGGTAGGCAGCTCCCAGTCTCCCAGTTTGGAGACATATGACTGGGAGGAGCACAATTACCGGCATTTGTACTCCAGTAAAGGGACCTTGCCTCCCTGCTACTTTCTCTCTTCCCAGTGTCTGTGACAGTGTGTGTGTGGGAAGGACAGTCTTCACAGCAGGTTCCAATCCATTCTCTCCAGGAAAGAATGCCTCAGAAAGGAAGATGGCCTGATAAATGTAAAACTTGGTATCATGTTCACTGTACCAAACAATGGCACCTGAGAAGTCTAAAATGTGAGGATAAATTTCAAGAGAAGCTGATTAAATGCCAAATGGTTTGCATATAAGGGTCTTCACCTACATTTCTGAAGCCTGTGAAATGGATACTAAAACTGACCATCCAGAAGTAAAAGAGAGCAACACCGTGTGATGAAAAAAGATCTGTATGTGCACTCTGAAACCAGTGAATAAAATGCTGTAAGGAGCTTGCATGTATTTCTAGATTGATAATAGTGTCCTGATCTGCTTTTTGAAAAATACTTCTATCAATTTACTTTAAGATTTACAGATCATCTTTTCCTTGAACTTCATGGAACATTCTTTTTTAAATTTTAAAAAAATTATTTATTTATTTATTTATTCGAGAGAGAGAGGAGCATAAGCAGTGGGGAGGAGGCAGAGGGAGAGAGAGAAGCAGGCTCCTCACGGAGCAGGAACCTCGACAGACGGGTGGGGAGCCTGATGTGGGGCTTGATCCGACGATCCTGAGATCATGACCTGAGCCGACAGCAGACTCTTAACCAACTAAGCCACCCAGGTGCCCCTTCATGGAACATTCTGATAATGTAGTCACCCACCCTGAGTACATGGTTATATAATTATTTGTAAAATGTTTTCTCCCTTTGAGGATAGTACTGTGTTTACTCTGCCACAATCTATTTGCAGAATCTGAACATACATGCATTATTTTGAAGAGATAGTTGTCTCTACAGGATTTAAATTATACCCTTATTCTAGAGATGTGAAGTCTTTTGTACAACCATGAAGACTAACAGGGGCCAGAAATTTTTAGGAGTAATGAGTAGAGGAGAAAGAGTTATTCCGAGGGTCATGCACAGAAATACTTCTGATAATCCTTGAGAAAATAATATCACACTCTCGCTTTTCTACACTTTCAAGGTAAGTTCTATTGATGTCTTAACGTCCTGTCTTCTATCAGGCCAAAATGGAAGTCCTACGGTGAAAAGTAGGTGAAGGTGCAATGCAATAGGGACCAGAAAATGAAAGTCTAGCTTTTTGGTGACAGCACTGATTGGCATTAAATAATATATAATTAAGTTTGCATAAATATGCTTTTCAATTGTCATTGCTGTGCTACCAGTAACTTCTCAAATGCTGAAATATTTTTTTTCTATTTTTTTTCTCAGATCTTTTCTGGTTTCTGCATGTCCTATTCATTTAGGTAGATTACTTGGAATTGACTATTTTTAAATAAGTACTAATAGAAATACTATTCACTAGAGATAATTTTTGACCAAGTCTTCATGCCAAAAAAAAAAAAAAATGCCATGGCTACAAATGTTTAGATACTATTCCAAGCTGATTTTAACACATATTGCCTCAGTAAATGTTAGTTGAAGGCATACTCCACACACTAGCCTGTATGCCTTTTGATGTCAGGGAGCGTATTCTCTCAATCTTCCCCATCCTGACCCTTAGCATAATGCCTGGCCTCTGGTCATGTTCAATACACATGATTTCACATGCAACACTAGAAAAATTCATGATTAATGCCAGGTCTGTGACAATAGGGAATCTTCTCCTTTTATTTATTTATTTTTTTTTCATAGAACTGAGTCTGGCAAGATAAATATTCCCTAAATTAATAATAATAATAATAATAAAGGTTGTATTAACTGTTTGTATATTCTGAAGCTGTTCTGAGCTCTAATCATTTTGGTCTTAGATTTTTTTTTCAATATTCATATAATCAAGATTGGCAGTTGGAATTTTCAAAGAAATATAATTTACTAGAGAAAGCTACGGTACTTGGTCACATCAATTTTAAAACCTCCAAATTACATAAAATTTCAGTATCTTCTGTCATTGGGTGAGAAAAATATATACAAATCCTAGGTTCATGGTGAGAAAGTGGTGGGACTATACAAACCAGAAGTGTTAAATAAATGAGACCGTAAACTGCCAGCTGCCAGACAGAAATGACATGCAATTAGTCTAATAAGGTCAATTTATAGATCACTGTACAGTGGTTTACTGTATTGAAAATAGGGTTGACTCTAGACAAAGTTTCTCTGGACTTTAAGTCACTCTAACACCAAATTATAAATGGTATTTCTAATCCCTTATTAGTATATATACATAAACTCTGTATTATAATTAAAGCATTTCTCAGACCCTTTGCCTAGTATTGATCATCTTTACATTAGGAAGGAAGTTATCAAAGATATAGATTCAAACCAATAATTTTTCTATTCAGTCTAAGAAAACTCTTTAGTAGACTAAAAGTACTGAAAATAATGACTAAATCAATGCCTTCTTAAATACGTCTAGTTTTGCTTTATTTTCCATATCCTTAATTATCAGTAGCAAAGCATCAGCTGTGTTTGTTTCCCACTCTATATTTAGCCATATGTTTTTTTAATATCATCTTTATAACTTTGCGCAAAAAAAGCTAATCTCAGAAACATCTGTCCCTATTTCTACATATACCTAGCTCTGTTCCTCATGTCACTAATGGAGCTGAAACTAGGGCATGGGTGTAACTTCTGCCAGTTTACCAAAGGAATAAGCTTTTACAGCATCATTTATTCCCTGATTCATTCATTTATTCGACAATTAATAACTAATGATGTTCCAGACATTGTGCCAGGTGGTGGTGGCACAATTTTGAACAACAATAGAGTATGGCTCTCTGAGGACAGTGACACTAAGTATCTCAGAAGTAAGAGTATTGGCTGCTGTGGACACAGATAACAGGAATTGACGCGACAGAGACTTCCTTGAGGAAAAAGCATATCATAGAGCTGAGAGCTCTATGATACTTGGTCACATCAATTTTAAAACCTCCAAATTACATAAAACAAAAAATGTAAGTATAGAGGTGGTAGGAAAAGCATTCAGGTAGAGGAAAGAGAAAAAAAGAAAAAAGACAATTTCTCCATCGTTGGAGAAAATTCATCATTGTCCCACAGAACTGAAGGGAGGTCCTTATAGGAGGAACATAGAGAATGTGGGAGAAGGTGGCAAGATTACTAGATGTTGTCCAAGATTCACCTTCCTGTCATGCTGATCACAACCTAGATTTTATTTTTCAGTCGTTCTTGGACTAGTTTTGGTCATACGGCTGAAACTAGTCAAAGGAATATGAGTGTATATAACCTATATTATTTCCAGGTCACGATTTTAAGAAGAGTTTGTATCCCTTGTCTTTCTTTTTCTCCTGGTTGGATGAAGATGATGACAATGCTTTGGGACTGGTAGCTCTATAAGAGAAAAGGGTCCTGGGTTTCTAAATTAATGAATAGAAGGAAAATGCTAGCCAATCAGAATACTCACTTTGAACTTTTATGATGAGAAACATATTTCTACTATGCTTGATACAGTATACATTTCAGAGTTTATTTGTTACTGAAATTTAGCCTGATGTAACCAAAACAGAAATGTGTAGTTTGAAGTGAGGTATTACGTTGAGAAAACATAAGTATATATGGCATTGAGTGGAAAGCAATGACATATTTCACCAGAAAGCCAGAAACCCATGTTATACAATGGCAAAGCATGATTAAATGTCTACAATAATTAGAAAGGCAGACCATGTGCCTACAGAAATTCTAATCTTAGGAAAATTTAGGAATTAAATTTTAATGCTTGCTCGGGGCTTCTTGTTCCCTATAACAAGGTATTTTAAAAAATAGGAGATCAGGCAAGGAGTTTCATGTTTGCAAACAAATAAAAGGAAATAGGAAGTGGCCAGAAGTTTGGGTCCTCACAAGGTTTGACAGCTTCTTGCTGAAAGTCGTATGCAAACTAATCTGAACATTCTTGATTAATTAAAAAAAAAAAAGTTAAGTATTGAGTTTGTGTTACTGGCATAAACTATGGTCCTGCATTTTCCATATACCATGGGGGTTGTGATATCACTGACCACAGGAAACCAGACCATGCAAATCTACTAAGGGAACATCAGGAACTACTCCAAAAGTTTGCTATTTAGAGAAGACTGTACTTGACAAACATGATTTAACACATGCTGCATGGAAGACATATATACATCACTCTGTGAAGCCTAATGCTTCATTTAAATCAGGTGGCCACTCATATAAAATAATCTTGCACATTTTTAATTTCAAGATTCCATGGCGATTTTAGAAAGATAAAGAGAAAACTGTTAATATGTTGACTCCATTAGCAAAAGAAAAAAAATTTTTAAACATTTATATAAGGCTAGTTTTATATAATAACTATCTTCAAAGTTCCTCCTATCTGAGGCAATGGGAAGCTGGAAGTCCAAAGAGTGGATTCTGGCACTCCCAAAGACCAGTTGTAACCTCCATCACCAGGAGACTGGGGGAGTAGTAAAGCCAGTGCCTAGGAAATGGAACCACCCCTCACAGGCTTGCCCATGGACTGGCAAGCACCCAATCTCCTTCTCCTCATCCCACTTGCATGCATAAGGTTTCCCTAGGCCATGGCATCACTTTAAGAAAAAGGGGAGAAGAGTTCACAAGAAAAGAAAAAAGATGGGGGCTGAACTTTGAATATATGAAATATTTACCTGCAAAATAGCAAACCCTGAAGTAGCAAATTTAATGTCTTGCTCTCCATCTGTGTGAATAGAAACTTAAGGGCGATGCCAGAAGTGGTAGAACACAAGCTATATAACTGTTGCACATTTGGCTTAGTGCGCTAAATCATTAACACAAGTATATCATTCACATGTCTCTCTGTAATAAATTAAAGGTCACCACCTGTCTACACCTGCATAACCCATGCCCCTGCCGGATAAATCTATATGTTTCCTACTTGATTTTATATAACCAGTGAGTGGCAGAACCATTCTCAAACCTATATGTTTGGCTCTAAAACTTTTGTTTTCCACCATTTCACACCACTTCCCTGCAGCATGACATTTGCCTTAGTTAGGCTGCCTTTGTTCCAGAAATGTCTTAGTGAAATGTGCTACCACCAAACACACTGTAGTGTGAAATTCCAAAGTAGCTTCTCATCCCCTTAACAGAAGCCTAGAAAATATTTCAACAAATAACGCATTCTCGATAACATCCATTCTTCCTCACCCTTCCTGATTAATCAATAATATTGCAGCATGTGCAATAAGTCTATTTAATCTTAGGCTTCTTTAAGGCCAGAGAATGTTATTTATTCAACTTTGTGCTGTATTTTCTCACCACTGCCACTACCACCCCATACTCGTGATTTGTAAAGTTTCTTGGTGTTACTCCCTTTATTTCTAGTCTGATCAGTGACTCCTTTTAATCGTGATCTTAGACACATAGTAATGTTCTTCTCTTGCTGGGAACGATCTCTTTTCTATACACCTATTCAAATAATATGCACCAAATCTGGATCCCAGGTCAGACTACAAAGCCCCCAAAGCATGATTTTTCTAAAACCATTTCACTTATTTGTTGCCAAAAGCACATACAATTCATCTTGAGATAAAAATGTAGCCACTTGGGTGCCTGGGTGGCACAGCGGTTAAGCGTCTGCCTTCGGCTCAGGGCGTGATCCCGGCGTTATGGGATCGAGCCCCACATCAGGCTCCTCTGCTAGGAGCCTGCTTCTTCCTCTCCCACTCCCCCTGCTTGTGTTCCCTCTCTCACTGGCTGTCTCTATCTCTGTCAAATAAATAAATAAAATCTTTAAAAAAAAATGTAGCCACTTCATTAAAAAAAATTCAAATGCTATGCAGATATCAAATCAATAAAACATAACTTTTTTTTTTTTTTTACAATTCTGTAGTGTCAGTTACTGTTGGGTCACTGAACAATAAATATATTGACATAGCTACCCCAAAGACATATGTATAGTAGAATTAAGAATGTCCTTAGAGATATCTCTAGAATCACAAGCATTTAACAATGTGTTGCCCATTATCCATAATATATAATGAGGTTTTTAATTATGTACACTCCATGCTTTATCTTTCTTTAATTTAAGCTGATTAGTGAATTCTGAATGTAGGCTTCATAATAGAAATGGAAATATTTAATTAAAAAAGAGCTTCAAGCTTGAATTTTTACATATATTTAAAGGAGAGAAAGGAGGATGGAAACAATAGAAAAGCAGCACAATAGAAGTAGCTCTGGATAGCCTGGTGAAAACAGTAGAGATTTCCAGTATGACCTTGGACAGACCATTTACAATTTGTTTCAGCTTTTCATATTTAAGCTGGGTGTTGTTGTTGTTGTTTTGATTGTTTTGTTTTTGTGGGGTTTTAAAAATGTGTTATTTCAGTAGTTTATCTTCACTTATCTTTGAATTTATCACAAATGAATCCAAACTTTGTCTAATGAAGAGTGGGTTTTACATTTCTGCAGGCATTTTTTTTTGGATATTGTGCATTTAAATGGGGGGAATTGATGGAAATTTTAAGATACAATAAAAATTAAAACTTACCAAGTCTCAAACTTGCATGTGCCTTACTGAACATAAATTTCAAGGTCAACAAGAAGTAGTGGAATATGATCTCTCTATCTTTATAACCTTGATCTTTTTTTTCCTATGCATTATAGTGTATTGAATATGAATAGCTCCTGACTTTAAAATTTAAATGATCATATGGCCTGGGTTTAAGATTAGCTTGTTATAATTCTTTCTGCTCTTTTTAGCTTGTTTCTAGATTTATACTATTAAAAATAATTCCTAAAATATTTATGAGAAGATAGATGAATAACACTCTTTCCCATTCTACTGAAAGAATAGCAAGTGTGTCCCTAATATCTTTTATTTTTTCCCCTTTTCTGTGCACAGGTCTTAAAGTAGCATTTCTTTTAAAATATAAGCAAACTGTGTGACTAAAAAAGTGACATCACTTTACTGTTAATAATTCCATTCTTAGCCATTTTTAGTAAATTGGAAAAGAAGGTGGTATTTTTTTCCATCGGTTTTAAAAATAGACCAGATGCTGTTAAAAAGGAAAAAAAAAAAAAACTGATCATATACTTCAGAAAGAAAAGTATAGCCAAAAAAGTTTTTCTTTCTTTTTAAAAATATGCTGAATTCTGGAATCCAGAGATTCTCTTTTACACTTCCATGGAAGTTGATTATCGGCTTCTAAAAATCAATGGTCCAAAAACTGGAAGCCGACAATCAATTACAGATTTGACACACATTGTTCCCTTCATATAGCCTCACAGAATTAGGAAGTGATTAGAGGAGGATGGATGGGGCATTAGAGATTTTGGGGTCAAAAGCTAAAACCAAATGTTCATTTGGAAGAAAAAATAAGTCATGAAATTACAGGTGGTTCAGCAAGAACAAAAGTCTTCTGAGTGGTCAGGAAATCAACTTATTTATGTCTTCATTTGTTCACTGAGCCAGTAATCATTAAGTGCTTACTACGTGCAAGCCCTGTGAGCTTATGAATGAAAAGGACGTAGACTATAAAAATTAATAACAAAGAGCCTTGATCTACTCTATGTGGATTGGGAAGATTTTCCCAAGGAAGAGACATTTAAACTGGGATATAAATAATATGTAGGAATTAATGATATATCCTGATGGGGTGGAAAAAAGTCTTTAAGACCGTGGGAAAAGCTCTGAAACAGAGGGATTAGGAAACATTAGAAAAACTAAAAGAACTCCAAAGTAGACAGAAGATGGGGTGAGGTGAGGTGGTGACAATATATATAAATCTCACAAAAGGAAATCACTGACTAATAAAATAAAACTTTGAAAAATGTTTGGCAAACTTTAATTTCCATACTCATTCTGAATTTAGATATCTATTCTTCACTAGTTGATATGTGAAAATTCTTGCATATAATGCATCACATTAAATTGGAAACATTAAAGTTTATTTTCAAAAATTAAAATATCTTTCAAAATTATTTCCAACAGCTTTGTCTCTCCCAGCGAGTACATGCACATACACCAGCGTGAGCACACACACACACACACACACACACACAATTGGGTTTTATTGTCTCCTATTTCCTGGAGCTCCAAGTCATCCTTGCTTCTTCCTTTTTTGTACTGCACTAAATTTAAAGACAATATTCATTTGGTGAGAGCAAAGACATTCCAAATTCTCCAATAACAACAAAACTCCTTGAAAACTGTGAATAAATGAATGTACACAAGATGGGATTGATTTCATTTTTTTCAGCCCTGTGATTTTTATTGTTGCCCAGAATTTGGTTATTGCTTCCACACTCCTTTTGGACTATAGGCCTTGACTATAGAAATATTATAGTTTCATAGGGAAGGAATGGAAACAGAAATGTTTGCATACCAGACAATACACAGTCACATTTTATATAATAGCTACACAGCAGGACTGCTTTACTGGTAATTTGAAAATACCAGTCAGATCTATTTCTATTATATGCAAATATAAATTCCCTGATAAATGGGGATGTTAAGGTAATATAACAATTGTGTCGATGACAGACAGCCCTTCAAAGAGAATGCTCTTTGAAGCTATTCTGTTCTTAAAAAAAATATTTTTGAAAACACACTATGTGTCAGTATACTAGATGCTTCTCATGTGTGATTTTATATCAATCTGAAAATAACTCTAGGAAATGGGCATTAGTATAGATAAGGAAAAATAAGGCTTCCTACAATTTCAGCAACTAGCCCAAGTACTTGAGTGAAGGAGCCAGGCTTCAATCCTAGGACTTTCTAATTCCAAATTCTACACCCTCAAGAATTTTATCATGTTTCCTAGGACATCATTACTTCTTTTTTGTTTTGATTTTAGATTTCAAAGTGCTTTGATAATTGTATACCAGTAATTCTATCCAAAAGCTAATCTCCCTATAAATGATCTTTAGGATGAGTATAAAATGGGGATCTAGGGGTACCTGGGTGGCTCAGTCAGTTGAGTGTCCAACTCTTGATTTTGGCTCAGGTCATGGTCTCAGGGTCCTAGGATTGAGCCCTGCGTCGGGCTCCTTGCTTAGCAGGAAGTCTGCTTGAGGATTCTCCCCTTCTCCCTCTGCCCTTCCCACCCCTGGTTCATGTGCTCTCTCTTTTAAAAAATAAAACAAAACAACAAAAAACAAAAAACTGGGCGCCCATATTGATTCTCTTTCAAAGAGACATTTGTTTTGTCCTTGGAGGAAAAAAGGCAATTATTTTTTTTTCTGCACCATCTATTACTTCCTCTTTGTCTTCCTCCTGAATATAAGAACCATTATTCCTTCACTAACTCTGAATGCTCCCGTTTAATAATCTTATCCAAATACAACAACTTAAATGTCACTATAATGAAAGTCAATCACAAAACTCTCTGTCTCAGTCTCTGCCCTGAACTTTCATCCACTATTTTCAGTCACCTGAATACCATTCAGGTTTACCAGTTTTATAACCTTCAAGTCATTTTATCCCTTCTCTCCTTCCCCTTATTGATAGCGATAGCATTGTTACAATATTGATTGCTCTTTTCTTATTTTAAAATAAATCCTGGTTTCAATTCAAGAAAACTTAATATATCATCAGTAAAATATATAAACCAGTTTTTTAAAAAAATTATCATAGTTTTTAAGAAAACAAAATTTATATATAAAACATAATACACACCACACCCTGACCACGTACTTTTCACCACTTTCTTTTCCCCTCTAATATCCATCAATTGGTGGAATGATGCCATTGCTGAATCTATGACCTGGCAGGTTTTATAGAGGAGAAAAAATAAGAAAAATTTGGTCCAAAATACTGTGTTTGGAAATGTTTTGCCTCAGGGTTTCTTTTTTTTTTTCTTTTTTTGGGTTTCATTTTTTTATTTATTTGACAGAGATAGAGAGAGAGCCAGTGAGAGAGGGAACACAAGCAGGGGGAGTGGGAGAGGAAGAAGCAGGGTCCCAGTGGAGGAGCCTGATGTGGGGTTCGATCCCAGGACTCTGGGATCACGCCCTGAGCCAAAGGCAGACGCTTAATGACTGAGCCACCCAGGTGACCCAGCCTCAGGGTTTCTTGAAGGAGTTTCCAGTGCAGTCAAACAGCTGTGACTTCTTTTGCTTATTACTTTTTCTCTTTGTCCACTATCTTTATGTTGGATAAAGCTGACTTCTCACCTAGGTATTTTGCACAGCCCCTAAACTGCTCTTTGTCCCTGCATTATATATACATTTGGTGGCCCAATCACCATTTACCATACTTCTATTACTCAGTACATTATGGGCATTTTTAGAAAAATTACATATCGGGACTCCTTACTCTCCCCCACAGCAAAGGAATACGGTTGTGATGGTTAAGAGGTTTTTCATCCTTCCTTATGATGTTTCATTTTTCCTGGGAGTTCCCATAACTGGCTTGCTCGATTCAAACCTGAGACCTTTCCAATAAATTCTTTTTTGCTTAAGTTAGAATCCTTATAGACACACCTCTCTAAGACATCCTCTTCCATCCGTTCTGTTCACAGATACTTAATTTATCTTCCTAATTTAAATATAGTCAAAAGTTTAACAGTCTATGATATCTCAAAGTGAAAGCAGAATAGTATTCAGAAACAGTATGTTAAATATGAAAATAGAAAGATAGATATGAACCTGTGACATCATAAAGAAATATGTTTTCCATTTTTCTCAGTAAAACTGGTACAATTGCAGCAACACTAGTGTTTACCACCAACACTAATGAGTACAACTTGTGTTCACATTTCCTTCTCCAACAGCACTCTTCACTAAAAGGGAGGAGGGATGATTCCATTTCATGAGGCAGGAAAATTCAGGTTAGGTCTGGAACTTCCAGTCTTTGTTATATATTAAGATTGCTTTCAAGAATGACAGGGAGAATGCTGGGGGGAGAAAAGGCAGCCCTTTAAAGGATCTACTCCTATCCAAATTAAGTAATTTTCAAATAAAAATTAAAAAGTAATTGGAGAGAGACTGGGAAGAGGGCAGCAGAGTAGGAAGACCCTAGGCTTGCCCCGTCCCACAAATATAATGAGATAACTATCAAACCATCCTAAAAATCCCAGAAATCAATCTGAAGAACAAGCTCCACAACTAAAGGTAGAGAAGAGGCCACATCAAAGAAGGTAGGAAGTGCAGAGATACAGTTTGAAAGAGAAACAGATCATGGCTGCTATAGTAGGGAGGGAGCCACAGTCATGGAAAAGGGAAAGAGACAGACTAGCACACAGAGAAGACCACAGGGGAGGAGAAATCCTCATAGAAATTGGGGTGGAAAGTGAGAGCACCTGAATTTCATGAGTTCTTGCAACAAGTGGGGCTTAAAGTCTGGAGTTTTAAAGATCAGCATGCTTGGCTCTGGGAGATCTTGGAGGACATTGGGGCAGCTCTTGGAGAAAAGACAGGACAAACAGTCTGGGGACATACAGCATAGAAACAGAGATCTGAAATGCATCTTGGGCACACGGTGGGGAGGTTAGTTACTCATCTTGGAGCATGTCCTTGGGAGGCAGTGTTCATGGAGAGACCATTCAGGGAACAAATGTTCATTCTCACCACTTCTATTCAAATAGAAGTGGAAGTCCTCACCACAGCAGTCAGATGAAAAAAAAAAACAGCATTCAAATTGATAAGAAAGAAGTAAAACTTTCATAATTTGCAGATGACAAGATAATATATATATATATAAAAACCAGAAGACTTGCTAGAACTGATAAATAAATTCAGTAAAGTTGCAGGATACAAAAATCAATATACAGAAATACACCAATAATGAAGCAGCAGAAAAAGAAATCAAGAAAACAATCCCATTTACAATTGCAGCAAAAATAAATCTAACCAAAGAGGTGAAAGATCTGTGCTCTAAAAACTATAAAACATGGATGAAAAAAAAAACTGAAGACAACACAAAGAAATGGAAAGACAGTCCATGTTCATGGATTGGAAGAATAAATATTCTTAAAATATTTATAATACTCAAAGCAATCTACACATTCAATGCAATCCCTATAAAAATACCAACAGCATTTTTCACAGAACTGGAAGAAACAATCCCATAATTTGTGTGGAACACAAAAGACCCTGAAAAGCCAAAGTAATTTTGAAAAAGAAAAGCAAAGCTGAAGGCATCACATTTCCAGACTTCAAGTTATTTTACAAAGTTGTAGTAATCAAAACAGTGTGATACTGGCACAAAAATAGACATATAGATCAACTGAACAGAATAGAAACCCAGAAATAAACCAACAATCAGGTGGTCAACTAATCTTTGACAAAGGAGGAATGAATATCTAATGGAAAAAGGACAGTCTCTTTAACAAATGGTGTTGGGAAAACTGGACAACAAGATGCAAAAGAAAGAAACTGGACCCCTTTCTTGCACCATACATAAAAATAAATTCAAATGGACTAAAGACCTAAATCTGAGATATGAAACCATAAAAATCCTAGAAGAGAACATAGGCAGTAACATCTTTGACATCAGCCATAGCAACTTTTTTTTTCTGGATATGTCCCCTAAGGCAAAGGAAACAAAAGGCAAAAAATAAACCATCGGGTCAACATCAGAATAAAGTCTTCTTCACAGTGAAGGAAACAATCAACAAAACCAATAGGCAACCTATGGAATGGAAGAAGATTTTTGCAAATGACATATCTGATAAAAGTTTAGTATCCAACATATATAAAGAACATATCAAACTTAACACAGAAAACACAAATAATCAAATTAAAAAGTGGGCAGAAGACATGAACAGACATTTCTCCAAAGAAGACCTACAGATGGCCAACAGACACATGTAAAGATGTTTGTCATCACTTACTTTCAGTGAAATGCAAATCAATACTACAGTGTGATATCACCTCATACCTATCAGAATCGCTAAAATCAACAACACAAGAAACAGCATGTGTTGGTGAGGACATGGAGAAGGAGGTACACTTGTGCATTGTCAGTGGGAATGCAAATTAGTATAGACCCTGTCAAAAACAGTATTGATGGTCCTTAACATTTAAAAATAGAACTACCTTAAGATCCAGCAATCACACTATGGGTATTTATCCAAAGAATACAAGAACACTAATTCAAAGAGATACCTGCCTATGTTCAGAGCAGCATTTATGTACAATAGCCAAGATATGGAAGCAGTCTAAGTGTCCATTGATTGATGAATGGATAAAGAATAAGTGTATAAAATATTCACACACACGCACACACACACACACACACACACACACACACACACACACAATGGAATATTACTCAGTCATAAAAAAGAATGAAATCTTAATTTGCAAGAATGTGGATGAACATAGAGGGTAAAATGCTAAGTGAAATCAATCAGTCAGAGAAAGCCAAATGCCATATGATTTCACTCATATGAAATTTAAGAAATGAAACTAATGAACAAAGAAAAAAAAATACAAACAACAACATAAACCCAGACTCTTAAATATAGAGATCATACTGGTGGTTACCAGAGGGGAGGTGGGTAGAAGTGTGGGTGAAATAGATGAAGGTGATTAAAGAGTACATTTATCATGATGAGTACTGAGTAATGTATAGAGTTGTTCAATCAGTATGTTGCACACCTGAAATCAATGTAACACTATATGTTAATTAGACTGGAATTAAAAAATAAAAAGTAATTGGACATTATGAAAAGTAGTTGAATCTATGAAGAGCCATAAATTCATAATGCTACTGAAACAAACAAAATCAACATAAAGTATTCAAAATAATAATTGAATATAAAAAGTGATGATTGTAATAGGATATATTTATGTTGTCATTAATTTTTATAAATGGACAGGTATTCACTAATATATGAATATTAAAATTATTTTAAAGGCACTTGATATATAAATACATATGTTTATGTAAGTATGTAGATATATGGTTTATAAGACTATTTACCTCTATACCTGGGGAAGATTAATCAAAAATTATTCTGAGTAAGCAAATGTGAATATAGGCACTGAAAAAAACTGAAAAGAATGGTTAAAGCAATTGCACAGAGTATTTCAATGACATTGTATTAAGTGGGTAGGGCTAAAGCATCATAAACTCAGTCTTTAACAACAGAAATATACTGTCTCACAGGTCCGGAGGCTAGATGTCAGAAATCAAGGCGTCCACAGGTTGGGTTCCTTCAGAAGGCTGAGAAGAAGAATCTGTTCTATGGCTCTCCTCCATCTTCTGGAGGTTTGCTGACAATCTTTGACAGTTCTTGGCTTATAGAATCATCATCCCAATCTCTGTCTTTATCTTTACATAGCAATCTTTCTATGTGTATTTTTCTAAATTTCCCTTTCTGATAAAAACATCAGTCATATTGGATTAAAGCCCACCATAATGACTTCATCTTAACTAATTACATCTGCAGCAACCTTATTTCCAAATAAGGTCACATTCTGGGGTACTGGAGGTTAGGACTTCAACATATGAATTTGGAGAGGAACATAATTCAACCCAGACATTCAGTACCATAATATATGCCAAAGGAGCACAATGTGAATAAACTGAATGCTGACTATAATTAAATGTTGATATAACAAATTAATGAAGCAACCTGAAACAATTAAAACTGTAAAGGTGATGGCCTCACAAAATGAAATCATTTATTTATAAAAATAGTTCTCTTTTATTACTATGAAATTTTCGTATATGTGATAAATGATTGAAAGGAAAATATAGAGGGTTAAGGCAAAGAGTTAGGTGTGAATTATTAAAATTCCTGTCCTAATATTTATTTAATATTAATGTGAATATGGAAAGGGGAATGATTGTGGTAAACCAAGGAACATGTTTTTCCTGGGAGGAACCTCGGTAAGTCACTCCTGATGATACCTAAATCAAAAGCAGTCATTGAGGAGCAAGGGGAATAGACTTCTAACAGCAGGAACACAAATTGAGTTCATTCAATATTTGAGAAGAATGTGTTATTCTCTTGAAAACTACCTACACACATAAAAACTCCATACAAGAAGCAGTAGCCACTGTGCACAGAGGAGCAACTCTACTTGCCACAGAGCATTTGAGTGAGCATTTCAGTTTGGAAGTGATGTGGAAAGTAAAAGCTATTCTAGCCAGCTTAAGAAAGGATAATAACCAGTGGTTCAAAAGTCTGTATAACTGTCCTGCTAATCCAACACCTAACCACAAGAGAAGGAAAGTGAAAGACTGTTTACTTTTGATTATTTCATTTCATAAATCTATTCACTATTCAACTATCCATTCAACTTAGAAACTCAAAAAAAATTCTAAGCATTTAACATATGTTACAAATACGTTAAGAAGAATGATTAACAAGTTATTAGAAGACCGTAGTACTACAAAGATCCATCTATAAGATATGGTAATATCACACAAGAAAGTTTTTGGTATTTTCAAATGTCACTCTCTTATAAACCAAATATAATAGCAAAAGGATGTGTAGGAAAAATAACTGATTTCATTACCTTTTTATATGAACGGCAGAAAATATCTCCATCTATTCACGCATGGATATTGAGAGGGCCTTAATATGTATGGGATGAATGATCATTTGAAATTGGAAGAACTTATTGGGTTCTCTGATTAAAAATTAGAAGAGTCTAGAAGAAAGCTCACCTTAATGGTATCTTTGATCTTGAGAGTTAAGCACTATGAACCTAACCTATTAAACCAAACATCTTAGTGAAAAAAAAATCAGCATTCCCTTCAATCTTAGCTGATATGTAAGATGTCTACAATTTTGGCACTAATTGAATTAATTAATTCAGTATATGGAGGAAGATCCAAATGATTCCCATGGTGCCAAGATATCCATGGAGCCCAGAAGCTAGTGGAAAGTTTTCAGGGCCCGTTTGTAATTTAAAAAATTCTGCAGCTTCAAAAATATTAAGAAACAATTCCTGAAGAAAAATATGTTTGCGCCGAAAGCAAAAGTTTTATTTTTCAGCTTATCCTTTCCATTTCTCCTAATAAAATCGCATCTGTTCCCATCTCTCTTACTAATATCTCAGGGAGTATAATTTTTTTATGGTGAAGAAAAAGACAAAGAATGGAGAAAATAGGAGTGAATTGGACACTACTGAAGCGCCTTAACTCGTATAAAAATTTCTGCAGAACTACTCATTGAACTAGACTTCAGATATTGCATTGCCATTTTCTTCTTCTTCTTCTTTTTTTTTTAATGTCAGAGTATATCCATTGGTGAATATACTGTCTTAAACTTCTGTGATTTGTGTTCTCTACACGTCACCTAGAACCCAACGGTCTGCATTAAAGGAGTTATAGGAGAGTTCCTGTAGCCATATCATAAACAGTTACTTGGTTAATTTAATATAAAAGAAAATCAAACTTCTTTCTCAAGGATTCCAAAATTATATTCGGAATCTGATATAATAAGCACTTATTGAGCATCAACCATCTGTCTGACACTAAACTGGGAAATGCAGAAAACGAAGAGATATATTGAATATGACTCTTTAGAAGGCTGGTTTCAAATTATGCTGTGCATAAGATTTACCCAGCACTTATATTTGTACGGTGGATTCTGCCTTCTGCTAAGATTTTACAATTCAGTACATCTAAAACTGCAACCAAGAATCAATCAGCACTCAAACATTTAACCCTGGTGAATTTGGTGCTCATACTTCATAAGCCATGCTTTGGAAATCACTGACCTAAAAGGGAGAAATAATATGCATATAAATAACAAAAACATAAGGTAAGCTAGAATGTAAAACTATAAAAGGAAAGTAATGTGATTAGTAGAGAAGAGTCTGGCTGTGGAGTCAGGAGACCTATATTTAAATCCTGACTGTCTCTTATTAGCTGTAAGAACTTGGGGCTGATATTTAACTTCTCCAAATTTTAATTAACTCACCTAGAGAGTAAAGAGTGATAGTTTCTTTTTCGGATTATTATGGGAATGTTGTGAGGAAATATACACCAAGTGCCTAACAGATACAGAAGTCTTATTCTTTCTTTAAAGGTTCTCTTCCTTCCTCATCCCCATACAAATGAGTAAAGTGCTAGAGGTAGAGACTGTGGACATCACATTTTTTTAAGGTTTCATCTATTCCTAAAGGCCAAGTAATCCTGAAGATAGAGAGAATCTGATAGCCGTGTATTTACAGTGGAAGCTGACCAAGCTGGACTAATTGTTAATGCATTCGACTTGGTAAAATATTTTAAAAATCTAAAACAGAAACTGACAGGTAAAGAGACAAAAAGATAACTTACAAGGATATATTGAAACGCAAAATCATATCCTTATACTAATCTAGCAAATCACAATCTTCTAGGAATTGTAATAAGTAGGAAATTAGATGATAAGCAGCAGGGAGTACAAAATATAACAGGGGCAACATAAGATTTCAGAAATCAAAATGGCACCCCTGAAAATACAGATATGTGCAGGTAAAACTAGATCAATGTTTTGTAACTCAAACGAATATGTAATTTGGTACCATCTAAATATTTTGTCCCTTGAAGTGAGAAAGAAGGAGAGAGGAGGATAGCTGAATTCCACAGCTTTCTTTTCTGAGGTGAATTTTGCACATCTAAGGTTAAGGAGGGTCAGTCCAAGCACCTTTTCGAGTGAGATACAATGGATTTAATTATGTACATTAAAAACCTCAAAGAGATAGGGGCGCCTGGGTGGCACAGTGGTTAAGCGCCTGCCTTCGGCTCAGGGCGTGATCCCGGCGTTAAGGGATCGAGCCCCACATCAGGCTCCTCCGTTATGAGCCTGCTTCTTCCTCTCCCACTCCCCCTGCTTGTGTTCCCTCTCTCGCTGGCTGTCTCTATCTCTGTCAAATAAATAAATAAAATCTTAAAAAAAAAAACTTAAAAAAAAAAACCTCAAAGAGCATTTAAGTTTCTTTCAACAAATTTAATACCACAGATTTTATAAAATCCAGCATTAAATCCAATGCAAAAGTGTGAAAGCAAAAGACCCAATTTAGCTTTAGAGTGACTGAACAGATATACTATGAAGTCTACCACAATCAGCCACCTACTTACAAACATGGAGAAAGTAATCATTAAAAAGTTGAAACAGAGTCTGTTGAGGCAAGAAAATGGATCCTTCACGTAGGCCACGATCCTAGGAAAAGCGAAGACTCATTATGAATGGGATTTTTCTCATCACTGATAGACTTCAATGCAAATGGGAAACACATAGCTAATGTATTAAAAAAAAATACTTGAATTGAGTACAGAAAAATCCACAGGTGATTATACTGTCTAGATTTCTGCTAGATTTGTCAGTGATATCTTAGCAAATTAGTAGATTTGTGAGCATTTCCTTTGGACTTACTAACTACTTTTCAAACAACAAAGAGTTGGCGCTGACACATGGATGCAAAACAACGTGCTTGAAGCAGAAAAGTCACGAAGGCATTACCAAAGAAAGGAGCACCCATTCTAAACTATGATGTTTTAAACTTCTTTTGAATGTTTCCAATAGGGCAGAGCCACTCTTGCACCTGCCTTGGTTCAAGACATGGAAAGCCACCCATGAATCTCGAAGTGCTAGAAGTTGCACTACTTGCAGCTTTGGGGTCTGATTCAGATAAAAAGGTCTACAGCTATCCTTTCTAAAGCTCCAGATATTTGGTGGAAATGTTGTGTCTCTGTAACTCATACAGAGACTTATGTTCTAGGGCCAAATATAATGGGCTACTTTGAGCTAGCCAATAAAAAACTGAGCTTTGCCGAAATTCATCCTGGTGCTTTAAATGAATCCCCACCACCCCGAGCCCTCCACTAATTGTAAGATTAAATAGGAAGAATGTTTTTGTTAAATATGTTCACCTTGTGGCAATGTAGCTGCTTATGTTAGAACAAATCTACTAATGAAGCTACTACACAAATTATGATCTTGAACTTCTAGACCAAGTCATAACTGAATATGCCCTTTATGCTACTTAATTACATGGACATGTTACGGAGTAAAGGAGACTGCCGTCTTGCACTGTGCTAGAAGATGGATTAATCCCACTTTGGACCAGTTTTTCTTTGTTGAAAATGAGACACAATGTTGGCGATGATGTCATGATGGAAGAAAACTTTCTGGACTTTGGAAGATCTCAAGTTTGCATGAAAATTGGCAAAAATGAATGTGATGTACAAGGTTAAACGATACTTAAGTCTTCATTACTAGGGAAGAATGGCTTTTGGAAGTGTTTGTTTCAATCAGCCCTTTATGCTTAATATGGTAAAGATGGGTTTAAGACCACAATATATGAGACCTTCAGAAGAAAAATGATAGTTTGTGCACCATTTGTTTCACAGCAGTTAAGTACTATTTGCTTTAAAAAATCAGAGCTTTTAAAATGGGAACAACTTGACAAGTACTCATGAAATTTTTAGACCATTAAGACAAAATATAATGAAAAACAAGAAAAGAACACATTAACTTCCCTTCACTACACATAATTAAGGGAGAAGAAAAACTTTTAAAGATCATCTTAGTACAGCATGGTTCTCTTATTTAAGATTCAGTTACTGAAGCAATTGTTGCTGTTTTGAAAAATGTTGAGAAAAAAAAATTCTTGGAGATAAAGTGATTGAGACCTTAGCTGAAGAATACTTGTTATCTGAAACATTATTTGAAAATGGGAATTAACCAAGATAGAGCAGGAAAAAAAAAAAAAAAACCACCAACAACAAACTACTTCTACCTATCGTTTTGAGTTTTTGGTTGCAGAGTATAATCTATGAAGAATTTAATGCAGGATGTTCAGCGGTCTTTCATTAATATTATTCCATTTAAATCATTTACAGTAATGTTTTTAAAAAGTACATCATATTATCTAAACCTTGAAATCCAAGACAGAATGTGAATCTCCGGGGCGCCTGGGTGGCTCAGCCGTTAAGCATCTGCCTTTGGCTCAGGGCCGTGATCCCAGGGTCCTGGGATGGAGCCCCACATCAGGCTCCCTGCTCCGCTGGGAGCCTGCTTCTTCCTCTCCCACTCCCCCTGCTTGTGTTCCCTCTCTCACTGGCTGTCTCTCTTTCTCTGTCAAATAAATAAATAATCTTAAAAAAAAAAAAAAAGAATGTGAATCTCCTGACCCCACTGACACTGCCCTATCAATTGGTCTATGCACTGCACTTGCATTATGTCTCATTGTCTCTGAATGACATAACTCAAATACCAATATTTAACCTTGAAGATAAATGCTATGCATTTTTCAGATTCTTGATTAGCCTGACACCTTCGCATTTAAAAGAAATACTTGCAGAAAATATAAGAATAAATGTTACATTACAGAAGCCTTTGTTCTTCCTTGTACTTATATTTTCCAAATTTTTTCCCGGTGAACATCTATAACTTTTTTATCTATTAAAAAAAGTGTCATGCCTATTGCCTGAAATATCATAGGTATCCAGTAAGCTCTTGCATTTGTGAGGGTTAAGTTAGATTATCTGATAACAATGCCAGGTAATATGAAGAGAAAAGCAATCCGTATTGTTATTTCTAATATACCTCTTTAGCATGTTTGCCCGAGACTGACTTCTCTTTAGAATATTTTGTACTTGCTCGTCATCCTGACCCATCATTTAAGTTAGAGGGTGTAAGACAATGTGTTGCAGAGACTCTGTATTCTGTATATCCTAGAGAATAGTTCTTAAGCTGTGCACTACAGAACACCAATCTTGTATCAGCCTCTCAGACAAAAATCTGCACCAGAAATTTGTTGGAATTTATTTCTAACCTTTTGAAGAACTGTCACTTTATTTTGAAAAATTCTAACTTGATTTGTCTATGAAAGACTCTGTGAAATCTTTAATGTTTTAGGACTCTATCTCCCCAAATATATTTACCTATAAGATCTTTCATGCAAGATAAAAAACTAATAACATAGCACAGACTGGTATTCTGAGACACACGGCAAATACAAACTCTAGAGAATGGTCACAAAAGGGAAATGAATCTTCCTGGACATTTTATAAAAGGCAGTAAAAATCTTTTTATTTTGCCTATGTAAAAATTAACTGAAAGAATGCATAGTATCTATTTCTTCAAAGTATTGAATATCTGAGCTACATTTAATATCCTGTCAATTTTAATGTGAAGTAAGCAAATGATTCCATCAGTCTCCTAGGAATTCTTCTCAATCATGTTTGTCAAAGCAGCTGATCAGCATTATGGGTTGTGGGAAGTTGGTGAAATGACCATTATAAATGTAAAACTTAGCTTCTGAATTACTGAATAGAGTTTACTGTCAAGCACAATTATAGTTAAAATGCAAAAATAGCTAAATGATATAGGCCAAGTAATTTCATACCTAGTCACTGTTACTAAAAGTTTACAATCATTACTGGTAATTCTTGCATTAAGAGATCAAACTGGTTTTTGAAGTAAACATTTTCATTTTGTTCTTCTAAATACTCCTGTGTTAGGACTGGTATGTGCCAGACTTAGCAGAGGATTTGCCTTGATCAATACTACTGGAGCAAGGGAAAGATTGGTCTAGTGATTAATTTCATGTTGTACTCATGGGAACAAAACAGCTGAGTATATTTGTCTCTATAATCCCTTTTCCCAGATGTAATTACAAATGGAATTGATCAACTCATGTGTTTCTACTGAGGCAGAAGTGGGCATATGAGAATTGCTAGGGTGTGTAATAACTTAGTACAGATCATCGGTCCTCAGGGCTACTGGGAATTAGATATTAGAATCTTATTTTAAAGGAAAACACTTTTTCTTCTTCAAGTTCCTCCCTTCTTGTCAAGGTTAAATAATTTTCTCTTCTGGCATCTTTGTAGAGCCTTGTGAAGGAAAGCTAAGAACTGGATGTTTACCAGCAGCATGCCAGAGTTGGAAGAATAGGTTTGGGAGACAGACAGACTTCCCTGAAGATACTTGAGTTGCTACAAACTCACCCTTTTGGAGCCTCAACTGTTTCATCTCTATAATGTGGACAATGATATATTGCTTGTACAGCCACTATAAGGATCACAAGATCATCTTTGTAAAGCAACGAGACATTTCCAGAGAAGTGGTAAGCAATTCATAAAAGGCATTCTTCACTTTGTAGATATTATTTTTGCTGTGTAACTTCTATACCACGTCACGATAAAATTTGTGTTTAATACGTATGCCTTATTAAGCAGCAAACTAAACAACCAAAAGTATCTTTCCCAGGCATCAACCTGTTAAGCTGGGCTTGCACACCAAATTAATAAGGGGAATATCAATGAATTGCATTAAAATCTATCCTTGATATCTTCAGTCTCCTTAGAAGTGTATCCATCCCACATAATTTTAGATACTGAACTTATACACGCTGGTCTTCACTCGGGAATATGATCAAATGTATATCCAAAATAAAGAGCTAGAATCAAAGTACTTTGGTTACCTAAAGTACCTTTTTGACATTTTAGAAAAGTGAGAGATCCAACTATCTTGCTTAATTCATCTATATTTTTCAAAACTTAAACTTGGGTCATTTGTGTTTCAAATACATACTTACTGCATTTAATAATACCTTGCTCAGCTCTGATTCATTATAATGCCACTGTCTCTGAAGAGTTTCCTACAATATTTGTATATTTGTGTGTCTATTATAGATCTTTCCCAAGTTTGGGAGACCAGCATAGCCTCTCATCTAATGAGAGCCAGAGCTAGTACGGTAGATTGTGCTATAAATTTTCTGCCAAGAGGCTTTAATGCACTCTTCCACAAACATCCTCGGCCAATGAGCAGTTCATCACACGTCTCGGATGTGAGCATGTTCTGCAATGGGTGTTTTTATGCCACAGAGGCCTTCCTTTCTGCCATTTGTTTTGTACCTGCCAACAGTTTTGATTTCTAATATCTGATAAAATTTGTAGAGATGAGAAGTTATACCTGCCACAAAAAGCCATCATTCTGCGTGTTAAAATTCAAGGTGTACAAAAGCTCATAATGTTTGCGAGAAAATGATTGATGAAATAAAGTGAAAAATCAGTAGGCAATTAGGTAGCAGGCAGAAACAGTCTGACATTGTAAAGGGCATCATATACCTCATTGAATCCTAATATAGAATGGATAGACACATAGAGATGGAAGAAGCGAATGTGGCCTGCCATGGTTTCAAGGCGTCTGAAGAGAATGACAGAGACTGCCAACAGGAAAAACATATCGTCAATGGAGACTCTGTTATAAAGACCATCCAAAGTTCTGATTCAGTTAAAACATCCACTATCAGTTCCATCCCTCTCCCTGTGTCTCTCTCTCTCTTCTTTCCTCTTCCCTCACTCTATGCACACACCCGTTTCAGTCAGCTTTCCAAAAAATATATGTAATCATTACATAACTGTACTCTTATTCATTTTACTTTGATATGAAACAAAATCAGGATGGGAAAAATGAGTGCTATGTTTATTTATCTCTTAAGGTTTATCTTTACAAACAGAATGATATAAAATGATGTATCCATTTTTGTATGCTTATTTGCCCTGGTAATTACCCAGCCAATTCTATCCTTTTGGCTATAGGCACACAGTTTTGGTTAATTATTTTTCATTTCTGGTCTGAACTGACCAAGACTGTTTAGTGACAGTTTTCTTCTAATTCTTAAAAATGTGAAAATCGGTTTTGAGAAAAAAAAATTTACTAGAGATTTTGACCCAAGATAATTTCCCTATCTTATGTACATAACATGATTTGCCCACAACAGTTTTAATGTTTTGAAGCTGTTTTGTTCCCTTTTGCAAACCAATCGTGTGTTTCTCTGCATCTTCTTGTACTTTGGAAACAATATTAATAAAGCTAATAGTGGTTGTATCAATTAGGCCACCTTCAGTTGTCAGTGACAGAAAACATAACTAAAACTGGCTTATGATAAACAAGAATTTATTCACATAACTAAAAAGCCCAGAGAAAAGGCTGACTTTGAGTGTGATTTATGATAGGTCAACTGATTTCCCCTGGACTTGGTTTCTCTCTCGCTCTGTCTTGTCTTTGTGACCATTTAGATGTCTCTCTTCTCGGGGAAGTAGCAAGATGGCTTCATCATCTCTAAATTTTGCATCTTATTTTGTTCAAATATTTCTTGGTTTCTTAAGTAAAGCCTGAGGGGTTAACTCTGAATGGACCAACTGGAATGACTGTACCCAGTTAGCCAGGGAGCTGGAATGCGTTAACCTTTTACGAAGTATGTCTTACCTCATAGGTGAGAGTGGAATCAGCTTTACTCAAACCACAGACACTGAATCTACAGTGGGGGAGGAATGCTTAACACAAAACTAAAACCAGGTACATTTACTGAAGAAAGAAAGGGTGATGAACTGCCCAAAGAAAAAGTAAATAATGCTCTGCTCCACATCCCATTTTGCCAAAAATATTTATTGCCAAAAATAGCTATTTATTCTTCCTTTCCATCAATCCTCTTGGATATTTCACCCATATTAATGGGCAGTTGGGGAAGGAATGTCTCTGCTCTTGGAAGAAGCTATATTGCAAATGAAGATGAATCTGAAAAACAGAAAAATGAGTACCCCTCCTAAGAGGTCAGAAGCCTCTGATAATGAGCCATTGAGTAACAGTTGTTTGAGTTAACAAGTCTGCAAGACTCGCTCTGAAGTTTCAGATTAGATGCTAATGGCTTCTGCATGGAAATGACTTTGTCTTTTCCTTAATGGATGATGCTGTCCTAAAAGATTTACTGAATATAAGATGCTATTTATTGATTATAAAATATAGTATTATTTTATGTACCACTGGGACAAGGAAAAAAGCAGCCAATTAAACTATGACACAACATTAATGGTAAGATGTTTGTAGATATGAGAGATGTTACAAAGGAAGAAAAATGTGCATCTTGGAATTCATGCTATATAAATATAATTTATATTGGGCTACATAGAGTATAGAGTAATTGTTTAGGACATACATTTTAGAATCAGAAGAACCTGGGTTTTAGACCCAAAGCTTCACATACAAGTTGTTTGACTATGTCAAATTACTTATCTTCAGTTTTCTCATAAAAAAAGATATCAACAGTGTTCATAGTATAGGGTCATAAAGATTTAAAACATAACCGATGGAAAGCCCATGACTCTTAACTGTCACAGTAAACATTCAATAATTTTAACTTTTATTGTAATTAATTTGAGATACATAAAAAATTTCATACATAAAAATAGAAAGATATTCAAATAAATTTGGAACCACAACTTTGAAGTCCTAACCCCTGCACCCACAGCACTCTCTTATAAGGAAAGCGCTATAAGCTATTGTCCATAAAATGGTCATTCTTCATCAATCACTGCTCATTCTCTTTCTTCTTCCTGGAATGACCCCTCCTACCTTATACTTGTCTTTTCCAAACAAGCATTTTTATCCATGCTCTCTTCAGATTTCATTTCTTCTTCATCCTCTTTCCTAAACTTCTTGTAGTGGTCTTTAGAGCTATTTACAAATATCCCATTTAACCCCCTTCATAGTTCATGGGAGGACTGAACCTGCCTGTCTCTTTGACATTAGACATTCCCAGATTTTTTTTCGCCAGATATTTTGTTTTGATTAAGGAAATGTGAGCAGAAGTTCAATTACTGGCAGAGATGGAAGCAAGGGCCAGTAAGTTAATTCTCCAATTTTCTTGCCTTTTTTTTTTTTTTTTTTTTGTGGAAACAGGTACAGGCAGCACTGATGTCTGAGTGAACATCATGAGCCCAGATTTCCTATATAGCACATACATTGAGAATGGAGGAATCTAATTTAGCTGTGTTCATTCTGTGAGATTTGCTTTGTTATATTCCTAACCATAGCAGAACCTAAGCCAGTAGTTCTCAACTAGGGACGAACTTGCTGCCCAGCAGACATATGATACAATCTGGAAATATTTTGGGCTGTTGCAACTGGGGACAGGGACGTTGCTGACATGTGGTAGGCAGGGGCCACGGGCTGTTGCTGAACATCCTACAATGCACAGAACAGCCTCCAAATGAAGAATTCTCTGGCTCAAAATGTCAATTATGCCAAGGCTGAGAACCCTTGAATTATGCTATCTTAATTTATATATTTTCCATTTAAGATTGACAATTTCTATTAAAATTAAGCAATTTCTTTAAGAAGCCTTCATTTATGCTGTCTTGACTGGTTAATTTTTCATCTAAAATTAAAAATTTCTTAAATTCTTAGATTAACACTTGTATTTATTGGTGACCAATAAATGTTCATTGAAAGTTACTCCGACAGATTTATTTCAGATATTCAGAATAAAATACTCCAAATAATTTTAAAACCTTGCCTATTGGTGCTTTCAAGAAGCACAAACAATATATTTATCTAAGAAGCTCAGGCTGGAAGAAATGTTAGAGCCCCACAATAAAATCAAGTAAATATAGATGCCGAGCTGAAGACTCTGTTGCACTTTAGGGAACTGGACTAGGAACGTAATTTACCAAACATTGGTCATGTGCAGTTTATAGCCTTATAAAAATCAGAACTAAACTAAATTAAAGTAAATGCATTTAACAGTGCTATATAGTGGCCTTCCTTCCTTTAATTTCTGTGAAATACTTTTCAGCTATAGAGTTCTATCTAAAAGAAAACTAACAAGATTAGTTTAAATCTCTCCAGGCTTTGAGATATTTTCTTCTTTGAAATATTTACTTTGTCTTCAGAGATTAATGAAAAGGGAGTCATTTTTCCTGTTACTATAATTTACCTACAATTCGAGGCATAGTAAAATAGGTTTTCAGTTAAAGAAGTTTCAACTAATCTCCAAAAGGGGCTTTTAGGGGTAAGGATAAATTTTCTAAGTTTCTAGCTTCTAAGTATCCGTGACAGGTGACTGACAGGAGTCTCACTGATCCATGAAGAAGGCGGGTGAGCAGCTGTACACATACGCTTCACTTAGGACCATACAACCCTGGCTTAATGGGTTGCATATTAGTTCATGAACATAGATGTTGAAAATGTATGAGTTTGAGATTGTTATTTGTGGGAAAATATAACAAATGTGTAACAAATATTTGGTATTTGTCTTAAAATTGCAATCTACTTTTTTTTAAATCCACTTTTTTTTTCTTTTCTTTTTCTGGTATACTCTTCTTTTAATCACTTCAATTCCACAAGTATTCTATACAGATCAATACAATAGAAATACAAGCAAGACAAAAATATGAGACATAGATGTAATTATAAATCTTCTAGCAGCCACAAAATGAAACAGATGAAATTTATTTTAATAATATATGTTATTTTATCCTATACATCTAAAATATTTTTCGAATATAATCAGTATGAAAAAATTATTGAGAATTTTATATTTTGGTTTTCATTCTAAGTCTGAAATCCAGTTTGTTTGTTAATACTATAGGACATCTCGAAAGGAAGTAGCTGCATTTCCCGTGTTCAATGTAGGCACAGTAGCGAGTGACAACTATACTGGATAGTATAAATCTAGAAAAAAGGGTAAATAAATTTGCTCAATTTGGATAAATTCAGAAAAGTGAGGGGGAAGGATTAGTCTTCAAAACTAGAAATAGCAATAAATGGAAAAGAAACAGAATGTATCGCTCCAAAGAACAGAAGGACCAGGTGATGGGTGTCGTCTGGACTTAAAAAGATGTTTAATTGCTAGTGCTAGTCAAACAACAGAACAGTTTGTACTTAAAGTGTGAGAGCAATTTACACTACTCTATTGTCCCAGGAAGAAAAATAAATGATACCTCAATAGTTAAATAAAGGCTTATTCCTGTCCATTGTGACCGTGTCACAGCAAGCATACCACCATAAAAACATATCACATAGGCTTTTGCTAGAAACCAAGCTAAGTGTATTAAATCCAGTATCACACTTAGTTCTTTCACCAGTTTTAGTAAATAACAAGGTTCAATGCCCTCATCTTAACACATGAGAAAACTGAGGTTTCAAGAGGTTAAGAAAATTGCCCAATGGCATATGGTTAGTAAGTGACAGAACCAACAGTCTGAGACCAAGTACCCTGAATCTTTAGCTCTTGCCACTCCGCCTTCAGAATATTGACTCACGTATAGCAGCTGTCTTCCGTATCACCCTGTCTCCCAACCCCAGTGCATACTGAAGGCAGTTTCAAGAACTAGGTATACTTTTATCTCAGTTCCTTTATCCTGTCTCAAGGTGATTGTCAAAACAATCTACTCAATTTTGTGAAACACTTCACTTTCCTTTATGTCTTTTCCCCAGTTCTAGCCTCTAGTTCCTCTTTAATTTTCTCCCTAAGAGAAATGCAAGAAATCAGTAATTAAGAAGAAAGGAAACTATAGTTCTAGTTAGTGGAACTATAAAGAATTTGTGTTTAGGTTGGATTATATTCAGGATATTTTAAAAGAAATTCTCATCCACTTTAAATATATGGTATTTGGTTTAAAGATGAAGAAACATTTTTGTAATAAAAACAATTGACCTGAATGTCATTAACATAACTTTTTAAAATTTAACATCTGTTGTTTTTAATCCCCCTATTCAGACATTACATGTCAGGTGAGCCCACATTCACGAAAATATTAGTAACCTTGTTCTTGCCTTCATTATCATCCCTGTGGAGTGTTATAATTGTCTTTCTTTAATCTATCAGTTCAATCTGCCAGGTGCTGGCATCACCTCCAGAAGTTTGGGAACACATCATTCCTCTTAAAATCTTTCTCTAAACATCCATTCCTTTTTTTTTCTTTTTCTTTTGGGAAACTTAACTTGTGAATTGTCTCCAAAACCAGCCAGAAATCATGAGTTTTCTATCTGCCACACCTGTACTGTCTTCATCCTGTGGAAAATGGAGAACAAGTGAAAGCATGGGCTCTGAATGTGATTCTCTTGTGTCCTCAGAACAGAGAGTAGTGAGACTGAAAAGCAGCAATCTCTTTGAGAGAAGGGGATGAATTGTTTTGAGATTAATCTCAAACAATTTGAGACAAATCATTATACTGTGATGACTCAAGCTATAGAAGTTGCATCCTCTTTACATTCTCAGGACTTTGAAAATAGTGAGGTGTTGGGATGTTGGGACTTTGTTTTACTTAAGCCCTTCTTATTATTGAAGTGCTGAATAGAATTAGTAAAAAGAATGTTATCCTTTATATTGGTATTTCTTGACATTTCAAACGTTTTAGAGAAGAATGTTTCTCTGCAAACACCCACAGATCCATGTTAGATATGTATCATTTGTTCATAACCTTGAGGAGGCAGCAGAAGCCTTTGGAACATCTATCCAATTACATACCCATATCTGATGATAACCCTTCAGCATGTGCTTATTATGTAGAAAGAGGTTTTTAATGATAGCTATATTTTATTTCCCTTCAGAGTCCTAAAATATAATACGTAGCCAAATGGTAATGCAGACCTAAGAGAAAATCAACACTTCAGTCTTGCACTTCTGATAACCTTATCAGCCACATTCACAAGACATTTGGACACAATAGATGAAGACACTTTCTGCAACTAAAGCGAATCACTTTGTATTTCTCTTAAGCTCTTGTCATCTGTAATTCGTGTTAGTTGAATATTTTCTCTAACTCAAAGTCACACTACTTTGACAAATTGCCTTGCAGGTGATTTCTTCATTCCATGAGTAATTATTTCGACTCTGATTTCATTGTTACCTAAATAGGGCAAAGCTTGCCTTTATTTTTTCTTTTGCTGTCTCAAAGGAATAAAGGAGTATAATTCCATCCAACTTGCTCTTCATTAGCAAAGTATAGCCTTACAATCTATTTGGCAGATGAAAGGTAAGCTATACTCAAGGTGGAGTTGGGAATGGGGGGAATTGGAGAATCCTTAAAGATTTAGTATTTAACAGGAAGAAAATTAGTCTATAAACCTGAAATAGGAAATGTATTTAGAATATATTTGCATCTATTCCCTAAAACAATATTTCTCACTATGATCTTTTCTCACTCTGATCTCTTTTAGGAAAAAAAAAAGTGTTCTAATTCTACTGCAATGTAGCAGGAAATTAAAGGAAGAAAAATATGCAAATGGTTGTTTAGGCTCAAATGAGACTAACATTTAGTACACAGTGGAATAGGCTTTTTCTTATTTTTGGACCTAAAAAGACTAAGATGTGATAAAAAGATACCTCTGTTCTGAATCCATACCCAGGCTAGATTTCAGAAGATGAGGTTTAACACATGTACTTGCTAGGAATGTGTTCAACAAAGAAAATCTCACCAAGGCCTTAAATAAATAAAGGGTGGTTTTGTCTTACTCAGCAAAAAATCCAGAAATAAGCCATCTAGAGTATATATATGAGGAGTTGGTAATGCCACCAAGGATCTTGGTTCTTATCTGGATCTATCAATTTTTTTCTGTTCCACAATGTATACTGTGTAGCTCTCCATCCACGCTTGTTGCCTCAGTCCTAAGCATCACCTAAATTGGATGCTTAGTTGGATGCTTGTATTACAGACACGTAGCACACCACACTTCTGCTCATGCTACATTGGTCAAAACAAGTTATGAAGCCATATCTAGTTTCAAAAGCCTAGGGAGGTAGAATACTACCTTCCTTAGGAAGAACTGTAAATACTAGTGAATAATATTAATATTTCCTAGATAAACTCAAGAGTGCCACGTGGCTAAATTGTAATGGAAGTGCAGACTCAGGAAAAACAATAAAATATTATCTCAAGATTTAGATTTTTTTTTAGTTGAGGAATGATGGAGCCAATGATAGAAATGAAGGCGGAAGCTGATTTTAATAGGAAGAGGATAAGTTCAATTAAGCGTCTGCCTTCAGCTCAGGTCATTGTCCCAGGGTCCTGGGATTGAGGACCGCATCCGGCTCTCTGCTCAGAGGGGAGCCTGCTTCTCCTCCTCCCTCTGCCTGCCGTTCTGCCTGCTTGTGCTTTTTCTCTCACTCTCTGTCAAATACATAAATAAAGTCTTTTAAAAAAAAAGATATCTTCAGTTGGAAACATTAGCTCTATAGGGAGCTAAGTGGGAATATTCAGCATGCTCTGGGAGTGATAGTCCTGCAGAGGTTAGGACAGAGACGTGGATCTGAGAGACACAGCAACTAAAAAGACAGCTTAATCAGAGATGGTGGACAAAGTGTGTCTGAGTAAGAGTACTGAAAAAAAAAAGTACAGAGAGAACTGAGCACTAAACTTTGTTTTTTTCTTACCATGAGGAAAATTAGAACCAGTAAGAGAGGCCAAAAGTGAAAAAGCTAAAGTTCTACAGCCATCATGCATACAGAGTAATGAGAAGGAAGAGTTAAATTGTTAACTGCTAACTATGAAAAAAATCCAGGAAGACTGAAACTCTGAGAGAGTCCTTGAATATATCAATTAGTAATAACTAATAACAATGGATAGAAATTTCAATATGTTAGTAGAATGAAAATATCAGTACACAGGGAGTTAAGAGGTTGGGGAAAATGTATACCTCAAGAAAAAACAATGTTTATACACAGCATAGTTCATGGATATAGTCAGCATTACTTACATGTGAATGGATTGTAAAAATGAATAAATGAAAAAAATTAAAGGTATAATTGACTTACTATTTCTCAGTTTCTAAATGACAAGGGCAACAATAATACCAATGCTTTATAATTACAGAGCAGCTCATAATACCACTATTAAGAAGGAAGTGTTTATGGTCTTTATTTTCAGCAGGAAAAATGCAAAGTAGACCAATAATTCACCTATTAGTTCATTTTTTAAAAAATACACAAGTGGTAGCAGAATAAGAAATGGAGCCTGAGGTCATTACCTTTTACTATAATACTTTACCACATTGTTCTGCTTCACTCTTCACTCTTACTGCACTCGGTATCAGTAACAACAAGGACAAAAATCTCAGTGCATTAACACAATAATCACAGATTTCTCATTCTCGCATCTGTAGATTGGTAGAGGTTTGGCTGACTAAGGCAGGGCTTAATTCTAAGTGATGAATTATGTTTAGGCTTGCTCCATGTATCTCTTTTCCTCTCATTCCAGTTCCGTGTTTTTCTGGTGGTGATTGAAGAAGCATAAATAGCAAACACAAATGCACAAGCACATTTCAAGCATTTGCTTCTCCACTATCATTCCATTTTCTTTTCTTTTTTTAATCACATATTTTATTTTATTTTATTATTATTTTTTTAATGTTTCAGTGGGGGTTTTTTAGTGTTTTTTTTTATTATTATATTATGTTAGTCACCATACAGTACATCCCTGGTTTTTGATGTAAAGTTCGATGATTCATTAGTTGCGTATAACACCCAGTGCACCATGCAATACGTGCCCTCCCCACCACCCATCACCAGCCTATCCCATTCCCCCACCTCCCTCCCCTCTGAAGCCCTCAGTTTGTTTCTCATAGTCCATAGTCTCTCATGTTTCATTCCCCTTTCTGATTATCCCCCCCTTTCTTTATCCCTTTCTTCCCCTACCGATCTTCCTAGTTCTTATGTTCCATAGATGAGAGAAATCATATAATAATTGTCTTTCTCTGCTTGACTTATTTCACTTAGCATTATCTCCTCCAGTGCCATCCATGTTGCAGCAAATGTTGAGAACTCGTTCTTTTTGATAGCTGAGTAATATTCCATTGTATTTATGGACCACAACTTCTTAATCCAGTCATCTGTTGAAGGGCATCTCAAGAGAGTTCCTTCCATGATTTAGCTATTGTGGACAATGCTGCTAAGAACATTGGGGTGCATATGGCCCTTCTCTTTACTACGTCTGTATCTTTGGGGTAAATACCCAGTAGTGCAATGGCTGGACATGGTAGCTCACTTTTTAATCTTTTAGGGACCTCCACACTGTTTTCCAGAGTGGCTGTACCAACTTGCATTCCTACCAACAATGTAGGAGAGGATCCCTTTCTCATCCTCTCAAGCAATTGTTGTTTCTTGCCTTGTCAATTTTTGCCATTCTAACTGGCGTAAGGTGGTATCTTAGTGTGGTTTTGATTTGAATTTCCCTGATGGCTAATGATTTTGAACATTTTTTCATGCGTCTGTTAGCCATTTGTATGTCTTCATTGGAAAAGTGTCTGTTCATATCTTCTGCCCATTTTATGATTTGTTTATTTGTTTCTCGTGTATTGAGTTTGAGAAGTTCTTTGTAGATCTTGGATACCAGTCTTTTATCTGTAGTATCATTTGCAAATATATTCTCCCATTCCGTGGGCTGCCTCTTAGTTTTTTTGACTGTTTTCTTGGCTATGCAAAAGCTTTTTATCTTGATGAAGTCCCACTATCATTCCATTTTCTAAAGCAAGTCATATGAACAAACCCAACCTCAATGTAGTGAGGAAGTAATCTCTGCTTATAATGGGAGAAAATAAAAAGACATATTACAATGGACTATTACTCAGCCATCAGAAAGGATGAATACCTATCATTTGCATTGACACGGATGGAACTGGAAGGGATTATGCTAAGTGAAATAAGTCAAGCAGAGAAAGACAATTATCATATGGTTTCACTCATATGTGGAACATAAGGAAGAGAGCGGAGGACCACAGGGGAAGGGAGAGAAAACTAAATGGAAAGAAATCGGACCGGGAGACAAACCATGAGAGACTCTGGACTCTGGGAAACAAAACGAAGGTTGCAGAAGGGAGGGGGGTGAGGGAATGGAGTAACTGGGTGATGGGTATTGAGGAGGGCATGTGTTGTAATGAGCACTTGTTGTTATATGCAACTAATGAATCTTTGAACACTACATCAAAAACTAATTATGTACCATATGTTGACTAACTGAACATAAATAAATAAATAAAAGTACCAGATAATTTCAATTAAAAAAAAAAGGCATATTACAGAAAAGAGAGATGGTGGTACACTGTAGCCAGCTTGTGCTTACTCATGAGGGCTGATCTCTTCCTTGCTACGAATTCAGTGATGTCATATTGGTAGCTTGAAATTGGCTATGATAGGAGTATTTACACCATGCAAATCAGCAAATGCTAAAACCAGTGGATTTGCTTCTTTGTTTCTGAGAGCCAGTTGTTAAACATTTACAGGTATACTCCTGGGAAGGAGTATAAGGAAGGGCGGAAAAATTGGAAACATTGATGCTGTTTACCACACACTATATTACACACTCCATATTTTCATTCATTCATTTTCATTTCATTCATTAATTCATCCATTCATTCACTCAACTTCACTGAGGACTTACTACTGTCTTGTGTTAGCATGGTGTTAGACCAAAGAAATATATATATATATATATTCATTCTAAGAAGTGCTGTGATAAGCAAAATGTATAAGATATTATATCATTCCAGAAAAAAAGAGAAAAAATATTTTGCTACTCATACCTCCAATGCTAAAAATAGAATAAGATCTGAAGTCACACACACAGGTCTGAAATACTTAAAGCCCAGAATGTACTGGAAAAGATAACTTGGCATGTTTACATGCAGTCTTCCATGTTGCTGTGACCTTTTGCAAGGATATAATCATCAATGACTCTATCAAATCACTACAAAAGTACTAAGCATAAGAAACAGGAAGGCAGCAAAGAGTGATATTTTAATTATCCTGTATTAAATAAGTTATTGAATGTTTCCTATTGGATTTGTTTTACTGTATTATCAATCTGATGTTTTATCTTAAAATATTTCTGCTATCCTGTGTGAGATTAAGCTTTAAAATGAGTCTACCATTTTGATGGTTTTTTTATGCTGCAGTTTCCCTACTTAACCCTTGGGTAAGTGATTCTCAAAGCTGTATATGAAAATCATCAAGGGCCAGGAGCACATTACCCTCCCTGCCTTAGGAGATTCGGTTACGAGCCCGTTATTTAGGAACTTCAGTTTGTCAGTTTTGACAACATTGCAATTGATTGCAATAATAAAACCCTTACCAAAAGCTGAATTACTTTGGGGGAATTTGCCTTGTTTTCTTAAGCGTTTTGAAAGTATGATAAGTAGTTCGTGGTGCTTTTCCTGACATAAGCGCACAAGAGATATATGATCTTTTTTGGTGCACATAGTGACAAAAGATCAAGTTGTTGGGCTGCCCTCTACAACAAATTGAACATACTGAATTTCAACCTTGGTCTAATGCAGTCTTAGGTTTGTTTCAGTCCATTCAAGTGATAAGTTCCCATGCTTGTACCATAATTTTATCCACAAAACTGATCAATGGAGTAGCAGTATGTTTCATTATTTTAGTAGTATTTACTGTTTATATGCAATAAGTCTTTATTTATTTGCATGACAAATTGCTGGGTGGATTTAAATGGTTAATTACTTGTTTGAACCAATTTACAAGAGATGTGTGCCAAACCTTCATAATGCAGTTTCCTATAAACATAATGGTATCTAATTCCAATTATACTAGACATCCTATTCAAGTCAGGAAAATAAAGCAATAAAAAAATTACTGTGGCATTTATTTGTTATTTAGGTTTTCTAAAAATAAGAGATACCAATTTATTTTTTCCTTGAATTTTTGGCATATTAAAAGTGATAAATTACTACTAATTGACCTAGAGGATAGCTTTATAATCTGGTTCAAATTATCAAATTTCTTAGTTACAAACATTTTCATTTGCAATTGGCAGAGATAATTTATTGTACTAACCGCTAAGCCTGGGTTGAAGATTATAAAAGTTTCATCTAAAATTGGAGTAAATCAAGAATCTCTCTTAATAATTAAGGAAATAAACAGACTTAAAAGATACAAGCTATAAAACCTCAGGGAACATTTTCATAACTAATGACTAATTTTAAAACATAAAATATTTTGCATCTATAATGACACTAACCTGCCACTAGGTCTTGTAATAATTATAAAGAGTCTTCCTTTTAAGAATATTTTATTTTTCAAATTTCAGCATCTATTATTTAGGTATAAATAATAATACTTTCTTTTTTTTCCCCATATGTACTTTAGGTCCTTGTGACACGTGATAGTAGGGTAAAACCTAATAATTCAATGAGGATAAACCATCTGACTCACTAAAATGAGCTTCCTTATAAAGAGCTCAAGTTGCATTTCCAGAGAAATGCAGGAAGGAACAATGAGATCATTCATTCTGATGTTGGAAATTAATATTTAAAATGTCTGCTAAAACAATGGGCCAGATGATGTGTTAGTTTCTTTCCAAGTCTTACATTTTGTTATTCTAAAAAATATATAAATTTATCAACAATTAAGACACATTAAAAAATGTCTGAATCCAATTCAGTTATATGCTAAAATGTCTAAACAATATTCATCATATCAGTTACTTTGGTATTTAACTATTCCATTAAATAATCTCTTATCAAGTCTCTTGTGCTATCTACATAGCCATTGCAAAGGATACACCCCATTGTAGAACAATGAGTCAGTGGTAACCAAGGAGAAATTTTAGTCATATATCATAGGATTTCTGTTTTAACTTGCTAACTTTGACTATTTTTACCTTTTTAATCAACAACTTCTGCTGTGTACGAAAAACATAAGTAAATGGCACTAAACTGGATGTTATGCACAATATACAAATTTCAAAATCAAGATTGAATGCAATATAGACAGATTGAATATTGGAACATAATAAATTAAATCATCTGGGAAAAATTTAAATTCATATGAAAGAGGCATAAGGGAACATTCTGGGGTGATGACAATGTTCTAAATCTTGATAGGAGTTTGGGCTGATTTGTATCAGATGACAAAGCTATACCTCAAAGTCAATTAGCAACATTGATCCCGTCAAATATGTCACTAAAGTTCAAGGAACAAATATACCGTGCTATCATATTTTTTAAATCTAAAATTTAAATACAAATACTTGTCATAGTAATTTTCTCATTACCTTATTTTCCTGACCAGAATAGGGTTACTATGTAGTTGAAATAGGACACCATTTTGTTTTGCACAGGAAACTTCATCATGAAATTTTGGTATAGATCCAATGAGAAGTAGCTCAAACAAACCTATTGAACTCTAATTCTTGGTACACATGCTGGTGTATTAATTCATGTTTATGAGGTGATTATATATGCCATTTTGTTTTATTTTTTAAAGATGTTATTTATTTATTTGAGAGAGAGAGCGAGAAAGAGAGAGAAAGCACAAGCATGGTGAGGGGCAGAGGGAGAAGCAGGTTCCCCGCTGAGAAGGCAGCCTGATGTGGGCTTGATCCTGGGACTCCAGAATCATGACCTGAGCTGAAGGCAGATGCTTAACAACTGAGCCACCCAGGTACCCCTATGCTATTTTATTTAAAATACATCATAAAAATTGGGAGCCTGGGTGGTCAAGTATCTGCCTTTGGCTGGGGTCATAATCTCCAGGTCCTGGGATGGAGCCTCATGTTGGGCTCCCTGCTTAGCAGGGAGCCTGTTTCTCCCTCTGCCTCTCCCCGTTTTGTGCTCGCTCACCCTCTCTCTATCAAATAAATAAATAAAATCTTTAAAAAAATACATCAGAAAATAAGATGGCTTGATCAGTGAACAGAGGGATGGATAGAAAGATAGATATGTAATAAAGTAAAAACAATTTTTCTTAATAAAGGGTCATGAAAAATTTCATATTTGGGCTTAAATAATCTCCGAGTAATGCCTGGTTCATAGTAGTATTCTAATAATTTATATGGAATGAATGACTGAATGAATGAACAAATGAATGGTTTAATAAGTGAAATAACAAAAAATTTTCAAAATTCTTTGTGGAAGTTCATGTGAAAAATATCCTGGGGTTTTAGGTAACCTCCTGCTCATTTTGCCAGTAAGGTACCACAGACACCAATGAATCAAACACAATTATAGATGATAATTCAGTGAATACAGTATTTAAATCAGGGATAATAGAACCATTTTGTCCTGTCCAAAATATTGCATCCTGTTCCAGACACCCATCTTTACAAAAATAAATAAATACAAATAACAGAAAAGAGAATAAGTAGAGGAAAATCACTAAAACATAAAGGGCTCTGAAAATCTAAGAAACAGTTAAAAGAACTAGAGGTCTGCAAACTGGCAGGGAAAAACCCAATGAAAAACTATAGTGGCTCCAATTCCATTCCATTCACATTCTTTAACTCTCTACATTCCTAATCTCAGAATAGTTTTCACCTCCTGCAGGAAGCTTTCTGGTAAAATCCCAATTCAATTAATATTTTTCTTCTCTGAACCTTTGTTAAAATAGAGATTTCATTAATTTTATTATTTCACTTATTTAGTATTTGGCACCTAGACCTTATACCAGTTGTTCTTAATGTTCTTACTCATGCATGTGCCTGTACACACACACACAAGCACACACAAAGTCTCAATTCTCAATAAGTTCAAGCTTCTTGAACTATTGTTCTGTGTTTCACACATTCTTATACCCCTCAACATTAGCATAATTTTGCTCATTTATTTCATGAACATTTGTTGAGAAACCTTCTTGTGCTAAGCACCATGGTGAGATTTGGGCCTAAGAAGGTAGCTTCAACATTGACTTGTGAGCAACTCAGAGTCTAAAACTGGAAACAAACACATAACTCAACAATAACAAGGCAAGGTAGTCAGTCAGGAACAAACACGAGATACTATGGACACTGATATGAAAAGTGCATCTAACCCATCCTGGAAAGTAGGGATGGGAGGACCAGGAGACCAGAGCAGGTGTTAAAGAATGCATAGAAATTACCATTGTATAATGTAAATGGGATGAAGAGAGAGGGGTGATCTAGGGAATCGCTGTGTGAGGAAAAAGCATGGGAGGGAAGGAAGGTCACAGAGCATGGAGTGTATCTGTACTGGGCACACTTGTTGGAAAAGAATATTAGGCTTAATAGTAGTATGTTCATGTTAAGTGACTATTCATCTTTTCATACAATCCACAGCTCTAGATTAGGATGCCTCACTGGCTAGGTAAACTTCAAGATCCAACTAGAACTCTCACTTGTGAAAAATAGCAATTCTAGATACTACAGTTACTTAAGAACAAAAAGCAAAAAAGAAGCATTTTCAGAACTATAATTTATCTAATAAGGAAACCTATCTATCAGCTGCAGTTGGTACAACACAAAAGTCGTGACAGTATCTAATATTATTCACCCAAAGGTAACTTGGTTATCTGTTTTGTAATCTGCAAATGGTACAGAAGTTCTTAACCTAGGGTTCATGGGCTCTAGACTTCAAAAACTCCAAAGACTCAAACAGGAAAAATTGACGCCTTAAAAAAATCTAAGTGAAATTTAGAATTTGTTTATAAACATAGGCAACAAACCAGACTAGTATTAGCAACACCTATGACTTGGTGTTGTTAGGAATCGCATATTTTCATATCACACTGCAGTTTTTGCATAGACATCAAATATCATTTCCTTTCAACATGACTTTGAAATTATAGTAAATAATACAATCACCACAGAATATTATTAATTATTGTGAAAATAAAAAATCATGTTCTTTACTAGGTCATAAACTTTTTTAAATGTTTTGATGACTGTAAGGCGTATAACTGGTGACCTTTGAAATCCTACATGTATAACATTTTACACATTTAATACATTGTTCTAAGAAGCGAGACATAGGCTTAAACAAGATCACCAAAGGTTCTACCTGCCAACAAGATAAAGTTTAAATTTAAATTAAAAAAATAATAATCAATTTCAAAGGACTCTCAATTCCTACTGGGACCATCTTTTTAATTTGTTTTTGTTTTCTTGTTGTTTGCCAACACCCTGCCCCAAATTTAGGGGGTAGGGACAAGCTAAACATGATCTGATACATCTCACTTCTGTCAAACCTACACTTGCCCATCTCTTTAGAGAACCTGAGACTTTCAGACCAGCCAGAGCTCACTGTGATAAATTGCTTATACATCTTTTTCTTCCAAAGTGCTCTGTGGCATTTTTTCCCACTGTTAACTGAGGGTTAAACATGAAAGCATTTGGATGCTACTCTTCTGATGTTTCCTCTAGGCTGGCTTTGACTTTGGATTTCACCTGTGCTGGTTTATCAAGGTGTTGGTCCATCGGATGCCTAATAACTGCAATGCCACTGCCATTCTCCAGGGATGTCAGCTCTTCAAGGCTTTTTACAGCACCCTCTTATTCTACGTCATCTGGCCTCAGAGACTGATTACTTTAGGCTCAGCAACAAGACAATCCCACCTCGCTGCTGTCTCCAAAGTGCTTCCATCCTCCATGGATAAAGAAGTGTGGATAATATTAGTAGTGCCTTCGGTGTCTCTGTATGCATATCCATCCACATTTATATACACATTTTTATGTTTAGCCATTTATTCCTAGCTGTGAAATATTGCAACAGCTTACACATTAGCATACTAATCCAGGCCTTAGGTCTGGGGGAGATTTATGTTGAACATTTTTGATGCCATTATTCATACTATGTGTGAAGCTGAGTAAGACTTTCTTCTGAATCAGAGTAATACTAGATTCATACCCCACTGGCTGCTCTGCTAAAAATCTATTTTAACTTCAGTTACATTGCAATATTTAAAAAAAAGTTTAAGCCAATATCATCGTAGCACTTACAAATATGAATAGCTGTAGAATCAAAGAAAATCAGGTTAAAATCTTGGCTCTGCCATTTACTAGTTGTATGACCTTGAGTAAGGACTTAACCTCATTTAACCTCAATTTCCTTGACCATAAAATAACTAATATTGTGGGGATTAAATGAATAAGAGGATGAAAACTAAGTGACGAAATAAATGCAAAGCCTGCTATGGAATTGGGACTCAGTGAAAGAAGGCTATGATGGTAACAGTCATCATTAATGAATAATGATACACAAAAAGGTTGAACCTCTCTTGGCCCAGACTGAACAGGAGAAGCGTGGAAATCTTGTCAGAAATGGAAGACACAGTGGAGCTGGTCTATTTCACCTACCTCATCATATAAAGTAATAAAGTGAGGCACAGAGAGATTAAGGAGTTTATCCAATGTCACTTAGTTATTCATCAGTGAAAGGCTGGTCAAAAGAATACTTAGTTATTCATCTTATGGAAAAGCCAGGTCAAGATCTAGTTCTTCTGGCCTCAATTCTATTACTAAGAATGTGAAGACCTGGGGCGCCTGGGTGCCTCAGTCACTTAAGCGTCTGCCTTCAGCTGGGGTCATGGTCTCAGGGTCCGGGGATGGAGTCCCGCATCAGGTTCTCTGCTCAGCTGGGAGTCTGCTTTTCCCCCTCCCTCTGTGCTCTCTCTCTTTCTCAAGTAAATAAATAAATAAATAAATAAATAAATAAATAAATAAATAAATGTGAAAACCTGAGTTTAGGGCACAATGCCAAGGAGCCAGAGACAGAGTACTTAATCATATAGCAGCAAATCTCCATCTCCTGTGTACAGAAGAAACATTCATCAAGTTATAAGAGCAATGAGTCCATAAAAAATAAAAAAAAAAGTAGCTGCCCCTCCACATCCTAAAGCTCCCACTTTAAATATTTTGCTCCCAGGGAGCATGGAGTCTAAGATCAAGGAACAGCTGCCTTCTCTTTGCATAACATAAGGAGCACAGACTGAATTAAGATTCTACACATTTGTCATTCTAGACTTTCAAATTCAATTTTGTTCCAATTGTAAGGCTTTTCCCATTCCCTCTAGTTTCTCCATTTGCTTTTTCTCTCTTCCATTTCCAAACCCCTTTCCAGCCTTGATCTGCTCTCCCTATTTCATGTTCCCATATCCTTCATCACACACTATCATTTAGCACATGCTAAAAGGTCATATAAGCTTTTTAAATTTTTTGGGTACAGGTCCTGATACCCCAGTCAGATCATTATGTTATCTTTTGATTCTTTGCATCTCTGTTGGCAAGCAAAGTCACTATTGATAACATATGCTCAGTAAGATCATATCTGTTCTCAGATGCACAGTCACACAGGGAGTAAGCAAACCAGATCATGTCACTCCATTATTTAAAACCTATCAATTGCCTCACACAGCCTTTAAGAAAACAGCAACATCCTAACATCTACTATACTGTAGGCAGCATTCTGACCTCTGTCTATCTCTCCAGCCCCAACTTTCAACACTTTTAACCTGTATATCCGCTGTCTCACTGCCTTGAACAAGCCACTTTTTTTCTTGTATTGGAGATTTGGCAATGCTGATCTCTCCACTAAGACACTCACCTCTCCACCGTTCATCCAGTTATCTCAGAGTCATCTTTCGTGTCCCATCTTAAACATCGATTCCTCACTGGGGGCTTACCTTGAGTCCTCAGAGTAGCTTATACTTGATGCCTTTAAATGTCTGATTCCTGATTTCTCTGTTGAACTCTTTCCTATACACTGAACTGTCATTTTCACCTTGCTACTCATTTATCACTAGACTTTTAAGATGTTAGCATGGTGTCATTTCTCCTTCTTCCCACAGTTCTGAACTGAAACATCTTTCTCTTTCTCTTTCTTTCTTTCTTTCTTTCTTTCTTTCTTTCTTTCTTTCTTTCTTCCTTCCTTCCTTCCTTCCTTCCTTCTTTCATTTATTTTTTTTTATCTGCCCCTGCCAGCTTTCTCTTGTTGCCCAGCATTTCTTCAAATTTTTCCCTTCCTTCATTTCTGGTCTGATCCACGGTCCCTGTAAAGAATTTACTTGCACTTCACTTTTTTTAACCTGGCTTGAGAACAAGAAGTAGTTCTCAAGTTTGCACATATCTATAACAACATGCTAATAATAGGGATAATATACTTTTTCCTACAATTCAGCTTATTCAATTTAAGGAATCATTCCATCATTAGTGGATTCATCCAGTCATTTTGCAAGTATTTGTTGAGTGCATATATGATGGTCAGTAGGATAAGCATGAGGAAAACAATGATAAGCAAAAAGGAAAGTGCCTCTACCTTTCCCTTAGAGAGTTCACAGCCAATTGAAGAAGACAGACCCTGTTCATCACACCCTACATTTACACGCATACACACAAATGATTTAAGAACTATAAAAGAGACCATAGCATCACTAATCTAATATGGTAATCTGAACTAGATTGAAATGTCAGAGAAAGCTTTGCTGAAGATACAGCTGTTTCCTACAAAAGACAAGAGAGAGCCCCTGTCACGTACATAACTATCCAGACTGTCTAGGTTTGAATCCCTGTTCTTGTTACTTGTTAGCTACGTTGCCTTGCCAAGTTTTGTAACTTCTCTATGACTCAGTTTCTTCATTTATAAAATTGATTGAAAATCACTACTTACCTTATTGAATTATTATAAAGATAAAGTGAATTAATGTATGTAAAACACCATGTCTGACACATTATAAACTTTGTAAATGGGACTATTGTCATTACTTTACAATTCTGTCTGTCCAAATTTCTTGCAGTTAAATTTACCTTTCTTTTCTGAAATTATGTTGATAGAATATGGTAATGATTTTTTAAATGGCCTTGTTAGACAAATAATAAATTGGGGAACCTTATGTATGTATGTGCATCGGGGGGTAATTTTACTATTTTAGACTTGGAAATGTAAAATGAAGTATCCAAAATCCTTAAACTAGCATCTCAAGCCCTCTATCATTTTGTATTTGCATTGCTCTTCTGCTTCATATTTCACTGGTCTGGTTTTCAATATATGTACAACAAACCAAGCCAGCATCGAATGGCTTTAAACAACATTCATTATATTGTATCTCATGATTGTATGGGATCAGGAGTTTTGTAAGAAGTCAGCTAAGTGATTCTGACATTGACTACAGTCACTTGATGGTATCCAACTAGTCTGGTCCAGAGGATCCAGGATGGTTTTATTCTTGTTCTTGGGACCTTGTTGGAGATATCTGGAAGGCTAGGTTCAGCTGAGCCCCTCATCCTCTCCACATAGTCTCAGGGCATCTCCATGTCGTTTTTCCATTAAGGTAATCAAGCTCTTTACATGGTGACTAGCTTCCTCTACCACAAGTATTCCAAGTTTCGGGAAGTGGAGTTGCCAGTCCTTTAAGACCTGGTTCAGTAACAAGCACCATGTCACTTCCACCAAATACTATCTGAAGTATTCAGAGACAAAGACTGCAGAATTGAAGAGGAGAGACATAGATTACACTTCTCAAAAGCAGAATAGTCAAAGCCTTTATGACTATCTTTAATTTGCCACACCCACCAAATTATGCTGAATTCTTGTAATTTTTCACATCCCTTACTTTTCAATGGGTCAGTGTCTTTGTACATGTTGATCCTCTGTTTATGATGCCTCCCTATCTCTCTTCTTCTGGCTAGCTTTAACATTCTTCAAATTCCAGTCAGACATCATCTACCCCTGCCCCACAGGCTAAATAGCCTTAGACTGAATAGTACAATGAGAGCATGCCCATTTATCTCTTGACATATTTTATTAAAACAGACTTTTAATCTGTTTCCCTCACCAGTTTATCAACTGTGGTGAGGGAAAACACCATGTTTTATACATCTTTTGTGTTTTCTCGAGTCTAACACAATACATGGTATACTCATATATTCCTTCTGATCTGAATGACTGTCAACACTTTTATTTTTATTAAATAAAAATGTTCCAAGGTTGTATGAAATAAGTTGATTTCAATTCAAATGAACAAGGTATTTCACCATGAATATTTGGCTTCCAAACATTTTTTAACAGACTAATGTGTAAAATTTGGGGGACAAACAATTCTTTTGAAATATTCAATGATGAGACTTTCTAAAATATCTTTATTCTATTAATATATGCATTTTATTTTCCTTTTGAGGGTTGAATTGGCATAGATAGACTGAGAAATAATTTAAGTTAGGCATCACCTGGAAGTCAATAAAAATGATTAAGAAGCTGTCTTGATCCTGACAGAGAAACAGAATTATATATGATCTTTCAAGTGTAGAAAATTAATCTATATCTGGCTGTAGATGTATTTGATCATAATCCAAAAATTAAAGTACAAGTAAACCCTGAGGAATTTTCCATTATTTTTAGGTGTAACAAAAACAGCTTGGCAAATTGCTCTACTTGCAAAATTCTTCGGCCAATCTCCTCCTATATCTCCCATCTTTCTATTTATTCTTTCAGTTCTCTTATTGATGGTAGAAAATGTCTTCATGAATATATATGGCAAAACAATGTGTTTACATTTATTGAGCATTACTATATTCCATTTTACTTTTTCCATTTTACTTGGCTAAATCTCAATGTGTCTCTAATTGCCAATATTTATGAATCTTTCAGTTGTCATTTATTTGTGCATAAATATGCATTATAGTATATATACATTTCTACACTGAATGTTGGGTCTAAATTTAATCAGGTTAAAATTATATATATATATATATGATTTTACATGAATGTTAAAAGCAAACAAAAAGAAAGTCTGGGCCTTTTAGATCCCTAAGATGCCATGGCAAGAATTACTAATTATACACTACAATCTTACCACAAAACTTGTGTTATTTTTATCATTCATTACTTCAATCACAAAATATTTATTGAGCATTTAGTATGTGACAAAACCATCCTAGGTTTTGTGCATCCAGCACTGAGCAAAATAAAATCCTAGTCTTTGGATAGTGGTAAGACAGAAAATAAATTACTATGTAATACATCAAATGGTGATAGTAAAGTGCTGTAGAGAAACCTGAAGCATTTTAAGATTATAAGAGTGCTTGGAAGTGCAATTGTATTTTGTCACTGAGAGATGACACTTGAGCAGAAGCCTAAAGGAAGTAGGAAACAGGTAGCTGGGGGGTGGGGGAGGAGTGTTCTGGGAAGAGGGAACAAAAATGCAAAGGGCCTGAGCTGGGTATATGCTTCATGTGCTTGAAGCATAGCAAGAATGGCAGCGTAGCTGGAGTGGATTGAGTGATGGAAAGAAGAGAAGAGATAATACCTAAAAGAGGGAAGTATAAAGCCTCTCTCTCCTAAAGCCTGGTGGATCTTGGTAAGACTTTGAATTTTACTTTAGTAAAATTCAGTCAGAAGAGGTTTCTAAAGAGGAGTCACATGACCCAAAAACATCATTTGAAAATCACTCTGGCTACTATTTGAGAATAGACTGTAGCAGGCAGGGGGCGGAAGCAGGGAGATTAGTTAGAAGGTTAATCAATAATCCAGATGAGAGATGATGCTTTTGACAAAGGTGGTAACAGAGGAACTAGTGAAAAGGGATTTAGAATCTGGAAATATTTGGAAGTAGAGCAAATAATATTTGCTGATAGAATGTGGGATTTGAGTCAGAGCAAAGAATCAATGATGATTTTAAGGTTTTTACCCGAGCAACTTAAAGGTTGGCAGTGCCGTTAACAAAAATGAGAAAAACCATGAGAGATATCATTTTGGGGAATGGTGTTGGGATCAATGTTTGATGTTGGACATACGCTATTAGATAGATATGGCCTCAATAGATACTAACACAAACTCCAGGACACCTTTGATGATCAACTGGATTTAGCACCAAAGTAGGAAACTATTTACTATTCCCGCAGCTGGGCATAATTATGGGAAGAGAAATTTGTTTTGCATATGAGTAAATTAACTCTGAATGTGTCTATTTCCAGGTTTTACATGAGGCAGATAATGTTGTGTCTTGCCCACATCCCCTAGGATCTCTTTTACTGGTTTGGTGAACCCACACCTTCAACCTTCTCCAGCAAGTTGTTCTTGGAAGATTAGAGCTTCCTTCCCACCCCGAGGATGTGTGGATTATACTAGACCACACTCCTCTCCCAGATTGGCCTGTAGCCAAGGATTAATTGTGTGAGGGTAACTCTGCTTCAGGGTGGAATAAACTTTCAGGCATAATCTACACTCATGTCTCCCATTGGGATCAAATTTTTCTTCTTTCCTTTTATGCTTCTTCCACTCCACGGTGGGTTTCCCCTGACAGCACTCATTTAATAAATTACACCTCCCAACAGAAGTCCAGGACCAGATGGATTCAATAGTGAGGTCTACCAAACATTTAAAGAATTAATGCCAATCCTTCTCAAACTCTTCCAAAAAAATTGAAGAGGTGGGAATAATTTCAAATTTATTTTATGAGGCCAGGATCACCCTGCTACCAAAAGCAGACAAGGGCACTACAAGAAAAGAAAATTATAGGCCAATATCTCTAGTGAACATAGATGAAAATATCCTCAAGAAAAGATAAGCAAACCAAATTCAACAATATATTAAAATGATCACGTACCACAATCAGATTGGATTTATTCCAGGGATGCAGGGATGTTTCAACATCCACAAATAAATCAGTGGGATACACCACATTAACAACTTGAAGGATAAAAATCATATGACCATTGAAATAAATGCAGAAAAACATCTGAACAATGTTGAGTTTCATTCATGATAAAAATTCTCATTAACATTCATTCATAATAAAAACTCTCAACAAAGTGGGGACAGAGGGAGCTTAACCTCAACATAATAAAGGCTATATATGACAAGCCCACAGCTACCATCATACTCAGTGATGAACAGCTGAAAGCATTTCCTCTAAAATCAGGAACAAGATAAGGATGCCTTCCATCACCACTTTTATTCAAAATAGCAAAAGAAGTCCTACTCAGACCTATTAGTTGGAAAAAGAAAAGAAAAGAAATAAAAGGCATCCAAACAGAAAAGAAGTAAAACTGTCTCTATTTGTAGATGATATGGTATTACATATAGAAAATACTAAATCCACCAAAAAACTGGTAAAACTAATTTAATTCAATAAAGTTTCAGGATACAAAATCAATATACAAAAGTCAATTGTGTTTCTACACACTAACAAGGAACTATCAGAAGGAAAAATAAGAAAAGAATCCCATTTGCAATTGCATCAAAAAATAAAATAAATTTAACCAAGTAGGTAAAAGACCAGTACACTAAACACCGTAAAACAATGATAAAAGAAATTAAACAAGACACAAATAAATGGAAAGATGCTCTGTGCTCATGGATTGGAAGAAATAATATTGTTAAAATGTCCATAATATCCAAAGCATTCTACAGATTCAATAACATCACTATCTAAATTCCAGTGGCATTTGTCAGAGAAATAGAACAAACCATCCTAAAATTTGTGTGGAACCATGAAGGACCCCTAATAGACAAAACAATCTTAAGAAAAAAACAAAAAGCTGGAGGCATCACACTTCCTGATTTCAAACTATATTACAAACCTATAGTAACCAAAACAGTAAGGTACTGGCATTAAAACATGCACATAAATCAATGCAACAGAAAAGAGAGCACAGAAATAAATCCGTAGATATATGGTCAATTAATCTATGACAAAGGAGCCAGCAATATACAATGGGGATAGAAGAGTCTCTTCAATAAATGGTGCTGGGAAAACTGGATAGCCACATGCAAAAGAATAAAATGAGGAGCACCTAGGTGGTGCAGTTAGTTAAGCATCTGACTTTTGTTTTAGGCACAGGTCATGATCTTAGGGTCATGAGACTGAACCCTACGTTGGGCTCCACACTCAGCACAGAGTCTGATTGAGTTTCTCTGTCCCTCTTCCTCTGCCCCTCCCCTTCAAATAGACAAATAAATCTTGGGGGAAAAAAGAATAAAATGGGACCACTATCTTGCACCAAACACAAAAATCAACTCAAAATGGATTAAAGACTTGAGCAAAAAAACTCTCAGAAGAAAACATATATGGTAAGCTTTTTGACATCAGTCTTCGGGATGATTTTTTTGGATTTGACACTAGAAGCAAAGCTAAAAAAAAAAAATAACACAAGAGTACATCAAACTAAAAAGTTTCTGTACACCAAAGGAAACCATCAACAAAATAAAAAAGACAACTTACTGAATGGGAGAAAATAGTTGGAAATCATATATCTGACAAGAGGTTAATATCCAAAATATATTTAAAAACTCATGGGAAACAAACTGAGGGCTTTGGAGGGGAGGGGGATGGGGGACTGGGATAGGCCAGTGATAGGTATTAAGGAAGGCACATATTGCATGATGTGCTGGGTGTTATATGCAAATAATGAATCAAGGAGCATTACATCAAAAACTAAGGATTACTGTACGGTGACTAACATAACATAATAAAAAATTATTATAAAAATAAATAAATAAATAAACTCATATAAAACAATAACAAAACCAATTCAATTTAAAAACAGGCAGAGGATCTGAATGGACATTTTTCAAAGAATACATATAGATAGTCAATAGGTACATGAAAAGATGCTCAACAACGCTTACCATCAGAGAAATGCAAATCAAAACCACAATGAGATATCATCTCATACCTTTTAGAATGGCTATTATAAAAAGATAAGAAATAACAAGTGTTGATGAGGATTCAGAGAAAAGGAAACCCTTCTGCACTGTTGGTGTGAATGTAAACTGGTACAGCCACTTTGGAAAATAGTATAGAATTTCCTAAAAATATTAAACATGTAACTACCATGTGACCTTATAATTTCACTTCTGGGTACTTACCTGAAGGAAATGTATCTAACAAAGATATCTATACCCATATTCACTGAAGCATTATTTACAATAATCAAGACATGGAAACCACCTAAATGTCAGCCAGAAAAGGGTAAGTACTGTATGATCTCAATGATATGTGGAATCTAAAAACAAAACAACAACAACAGCAAACAACAGCAACAAACTCATAGATAGAGAAAGGAGATTGGTGACTGCCAGAGGTAAGGAGTGGGGATTTGGTTAAATGTATAAAGATGGGTCAAAAGGTACAAATTTCCAGTTATAAAATAAATAAGTCCTGGGGGGTGTAAAGTACTGCATGGTAATTACAGTTAAATAACATGGTATTGTATATTTGAAAGGTGCTAAGAAGTAAGTCTTAGAAGTTCTCATTACAAGAAAAAAAAATTCTGTTACTATGTGTGGTGCTAGGTGTTGACTAGTCTTATTGTGGTGATCATTCTGCAATTTGTATATTTATCTAATCATTATGTTCTATACCTAAAACTAATGGGGAAAAATTGCTTATTCACGTATTCCTTCCTTAAGCTTCATTTCCAGGGAACCCAACCCAAGACAACATGGATAAAGACCAGACCTCTCTCTACAGTATTCCTTTCTGAACAAGGGGGAGGTGAACTTGATGTTATATTTTCATGGTGGTTCTGCTCTAATTCATGAATGCATTTTATTCAGTGATAGTTTTGATAAGCCAGTGTGTGGAAGGCCAGAGTATTGAGTGAATTTGTGGTGATAGATACAATTCACAATTTCAATAAGCAATATCTGAGTTAAATAATTTCAGAAATAACATAGGTGGTATATAATTTAATTGAGAGTTAAATGATACAAGAAATACACTGTATGATGCTGAACTCTAACCCACATTCCTGGAATCATACAAGTTTATATTTCCAACAAAGCAAAAGCATGAAACATAACTAACTCTGAGTAGGAGTGGAGAGGGGGAAAAGGTTACAAATACCTGAGTCTAAATCCCTTCCAGAGACTTTGGGAATTTTTTTTCTCTCTTTCTGAGGTTACATTTCTTAATTGTAAAAATAAAAGAAAAATGATGACTTCGCTAGGATGCTTTGAACATTAAATATGAAACATTCCAAATAACGCCTGTGTCAGTGTCATAATAAATGCTTTAAAATGTTATTAGCTAAAATGCAGTATAGTACTGGCCCATCTTCAAAGTGCATCAATGAAAACAATGAGGGAAAATTTCAATATATCCTTAGTCAGGAAAACATACAAATAATATCTTCCAGACCTTAAAAAGATGTTAATCATACTCCCAGTCATCCATCTCAAGACCTTGTTGTTCATTTTAACACCTAGGAAACTATCAAGTCTTTTAGAAACTCTCAAAGTTCTTGCTTGTCCCCCTTCTAATCTTCACATCCACCATCACGTAGTTCAGATGCTGAACACCTCATGGCTAGAATATTATAATAGCCAAATGTTTTCCTAAAATGTTACTTTGTTCATATAATTCCTTTGAGTAGCCTTCAATGTTCGTAGAATAAATTCCAGATTCCTTAGCCTGGCGTTCAGGGTTCTTGATCCCATGACAATCTACTTTTCCATTTTCATCCCCTACTAGCTTTTGACATTAACCCATTTGAAGTCACCTGTTCTTCTTACTGTCCCCATGCCTGATCCGAGTTTTTTTCTCTCTCTCTCTGCTCATGAGAGACATAATGTCCTTTCCCCATTGCCACCCCTCCAAAGCGTATCTATCCCATGCTCAGAACAAATACCATCTCTTACCCAAGATGTTCCTGATCATAGAGACAGAAGAGACACTTCCTTTTCCTTTATTTTTTTTTAAGATTTTATTTATTTATTTGACAGACAGAGAGAGACAGTGAGAGAGGGAACACAAGCAGAGGGAGTGGGAGAGGAAGAAGCAGGCTCCCAGCGGAGGAGCCTGATGCAGGGCTGGATCCCAGAATGCTGGGATCACGCCCTGAGCCAAAGGCAGATGCTTAACGACTGAGCCACCCAGGCACCCTGACACTTCCTTTTCCATATGCAATTCACTAGTTCACTCTACAAGAGCAATGATTTGAGTCCATGGTCATGGTTATTTCTGTTTGTGACATCATTGTATTTTCTTGGACTTACTATCTTTAAAGGCAAAACATATGTGTCTTACACAATTGTTTACATTAGAGTATCTACCACACTGTAGGATGCATAAAAGTTGGTTGATTAATATTTATCAAATAATTGCATACATGTAATATTTTTGTTTTTATTATTTACTAGATTTAATCTATCAATGTCATATGGGCATAGGAGTCTGATTTTAAATTTTCAAACTTAAGCCATTCCAGTGTATGTATGAAACATGGATCTTGAACTATTAATTTGGTTATGTACTAATACAGCAATAAATATAAAGTGGGACATGGGTATTCAACCACTATTTATTAAATGAATAAATAAATAATTGTGAATTAAGGTGTATCTGCTTCATAGATACCTAAAAGTCAAACATTATGCCATTCCTTTTCAGAGTAATACCTAATTCCTCTTACTTCTATGTTTTAAATGCAAAAATAAAGCTTTATAGTGGAAAAACTTAATTGAAACAGAAATATTATAATCTTTAAATCCAATGACTAAGAAAATGAAACTCTTTCAATGAATACTTATGGGATACCAGACTTGCAGGTGTCATGGAAGGCAGAAAACATAAGTGGATAAGAAGTTTAGGTTGAGTTCAAAGCTTGCTCTTTCTTTGAAACATTTTGTTCTCAATATTAAACCTCAGTGACAGTTTTATCCTTCAGTACCAACTTTTAAATGTGACTAGGAACAGACTGTAACATGATGCTGTCTGCAGACCCCACTGTTTCTAAGCTGGCCACTCTCATTAGTGTGAGTGCACATGTTGATAAGCCCTGGGGGGCATTTATGTGACACCAAAGAACTCTACATGATATTCTTTCAGTCAAGATTTTACTCAAGCATTTTGGGTCTCTCTCTAGTGCTATTTCCTCTTTTTCTGTAGCATTTATTCGCACTTGACCCTATGTTTTAGAAAGTGCACACAAGTCAGTATTCCAGACATCCCAGGGACTTGAAGAGCTGATCTAATGCCTGAATTGCAAGATGAAAAACAGAAGAATTTTGTTGAACCTATAAAAAGGATGACATTTTGCCTGGCCCTGAGCTGTTCTGTTCAAATTGAAGCTTTTGCAGCTTGTGGCTCTTTGATTTGTGAGCTAGCGAGTATCATCTCCTGGCCATTACTGAATCATAAAAGTTCTCTGCCTCTTCCCTGCTCATTTTATTTAAAAGGAAAAAGAGAAACCCTTTATCTTACAAAAATGCATTTTCTTTTTATTTTCTTCCATTTTGTACATTGCTGGAATGGATTCTGTAAGGGTTCAATGAAAACATATGTATATGGTAATTTGAAAAGACCATTGAGCTGATGCCAACAAAAATTATTTGGGTGGTTAGATTGGAGTGGGTGTCATGAGAATAGAACATTCTGCAGCAATGTGTTTGCCATATTACCTTGTTAAAGACCAGAAACTTGTACTTATTACTTATTTTCATCCGTCACGTAATAATATATGGAGTCACAAAGCATATCCGGGTCAGGGACTGGTTTAACCACAAAAGATTGATTTGTTCAGGAGGAAATGGGCTGAGCTTGAAGGAGGCTTCCTTAGGATTCCTGTGCATTCCATACTCCATGGACAAGAGGGAGGCATAGGGAACACTTTTTAGCAACATCTGAAGAGGTAGTTAATTTTCCAGCTGAATTATATTACCTTTCAACTTATCCCTTCTCTTTAGTTTAATTATCCCTTTATTCCACAAACAGGTGATCAGTGCATTTGCTATGTCAGTCATTATCCTCGCAGCCGAGAGTCAACAGCACAGCCACCCCTCTTCTTCAGGAAGCTGTCAGTCCATAAACACATTATTTTTTTTTAAAGATTTTTATATTTATTTATTTAACACAGATAGAGACAGCCAGCGAGAGAGGGAACACAAGCAGGGGGAGTGGGAGAGGAAGAAGCAGGCTCATAGTGGAGGAGCCTGATGCGGGGCTCGATCCCATAACGCCGGGATCACGCCCTGAGCGGAAGGCAGACGCTTAACCGCTGTGCCACCCAGGCGCCCCTCATAAACATATTATTATGTCAAAGTGATCAGTCCTATTTAAAATCTTACACTAGGCATTCTCATTTTTCCTACAGAAAAGGATAGTGCAACATCATTTCACATGAAAAGAATATCAGTCTTCCATCAAAAACATTTTTTGTGGATTTTGTGATGTTTGTGTATTTGTGAGCTTTTAAAAATTGCTAATTTACTGTGATTTTTTTCTCATCCTGAATAAATATCTACTTCTATACATAATTCTGTATTCTTTTTTTTTTAAAGATTTTATTTATTTATTCGACAGAGATAGAGACAGCCAGCGAGAGAGGGAACACAAGCAGGGGGAGTGGGAGAGGAAGAAGCAGGCTCATAGTGGAGGAGCCTGATGCGGGGCTCGATCCCATAACGCCGGGATCACGCCCTGAGCGGAAGGCAGACGCTTAACCGCTGTGCCACCCAGGCGCCCCTCATAAACATATTATTATGTCAAAGTGATCAGTCCTATTTAAAATCTTACACTAGGCATTCTCATTTTTCCTACAGAAAAGGATAGTGCAACATCATTTCACATGAAAAGAATATCAGTCTTCCATCAAAAACATTTTTTGTGGATTTTGTGATGTTTGTGT
>NW_024424119.1:6528676-6576627 GCF_017311325.1 Ursus maritimus
ATTCTCTCATTGTTATTCTATCTACTCCTAGAAAGGTATTTTCCTGAAATATCAGAGGAAATCACAGCATCTATGACTATACTTAGCAGTTCTAAGAATTGTTCCAGTGCATAACATATCCAGAGTTTTTTCAGGAGTACCATATTAAAATTAGTTTTCTATTTCACTTTGTCTACAATTTATTGGCCCATATAAGATGTATGACTCTTTAAGAAAATAAGTCTGGAAATTCTGAGGCCATTTACTAATTGAAAGCACAGCCCTGATGTACTATATATTGGCTAACTGAACATAAAAAGAAAAAAAAAGAAAAAAGAAAAAAAAAGCACAGCTATAGGCAGTTAGAGATAGAAACAAATATTCTATATCCTTTCTCCATTTTGAAATATCTATTGGGATAGTGGAGATAAATGCATGTGGAATGAACTGTTTTTCAGGTTGGTGGAAGAAATCCGCATGTGTTTAATGTCCTCTGTAACTAGATGTTTTCGATAGCAATTTCTCCTTTCTCTCTCTCAATCTCTCTCTCTCTCTCTCTCTCTCTCTCTCTCTCTCTCTCGAGGAAGCTGGAGAATGTATCCAGAGTCTCTTGATGCCTGAAAAGAAAAATGCAGTCATCTTTTTCATTGGCTTCAAATAGCCTAAATAGGGTGAACAAACCTACTCCAGCTGAGTCAGAGGGAAGATAGCCATCTGTGAGAGATAAGCAGCCCTGGGTAACTTTGACACTGAGCCAGCCCAGAGACTGAGGACAAGCTTCAAGGAAAGACTTTGACTTCAGTTAATCACTTGGTGCCGGTTGTTAAGGGAAAATAAAGTATTAGTGAGGAAGGCACTGACCTCCCTGGGAGGCATTTACTTCTTTAAAATGTCCTTTAGAATTGTTCACATGTCAAGATGCTATTATTCAGGTTAATGTTAACATGCCCTTATATTTTTAATAATTGTGTGAGATATCTGGGGCTCAATACATTTGGGAAGGACCTGTATAAATGAAGCAGTAGAGTACAAGAGTGTTTTGAGTAATACTAGGGCCAGAGTCAGACTATCTGGATTCCAATCTGGACTGCTTAGCTCCATGACTTTAGACATGCTTCTGAACCACTATAAGACTCAGTTTCCTGAACTGAAAAAGTTAATAATAACACCTACTTCATCAGATTACTACGAGGATTAAATAAGATGATCTCTATAAATAAATAAATGCCTAGGCGATAGGATTCCACAAAAGCTAATGGCCCCATTAAACTTGAAATTACCTTTACCTATTTCCAGTGCCACTCTAGTAGACTGATCTCAGCTTCAAGAAGATTTTTGTATTGCTAATGGTTTCTAGCAGCAGTTAATAGGAACTAAAGAACATTGACAACATTTCCCTATTGATTTAAGAGTGTTGCTAAGAAAAATTTAAAAAGTCCCTGTAGATGGTGACTACCTGTAAGCCATCCCCAAAAAGTTAAACTCTGGTTTTATTGTTGGGCAGCTGGTCAGAGGCAACTGATATACCTCTTTAAAATCAATTCAGTTTCTACCTCAAAACAGAGATATCCAAGCAAATGGACCTACTGCATTAACCCCAATTCAGAATAGAATTATAAATCATCAGGTTCTTATGAGGAGTTCATTGGGCATGGAGCTTTTAATTATCTTTTTTTCTGTGGTGCAATAAAGAAAGGTGCAGATGGTGGCAGCAAAATCCAGGGAAAGATGACAGGTGACTTTCTTAGAGCCCTGTCACTTATTGTCAAGGCATATAGGGAGTCATGGAGTTAGATAATGTGTTAGATAATGTCAATAACTTGACTGTGATAAGGCATGTAAGACTTCATGATATTTTGTTGGATTAAGAGAAATGATCTGGGAATAGCTGGGATTTCGACATATATCCTCTCAGAGGAAAGCAGCCAGAGAATTCACCAAGTCACCATGAACACTGAATTGGCGAACACTAAACCATAGTTTCTAGGGGAAATGCAGAGTTAGTTTCTTGTGAGCCTCTGGTGACAACACTTTTCTAAGACATATCCTTGTTTTTTGTGTGTTTCTGTTTAAAGACTATTTATTTATGATATATTGCTGTTTCGCTAACATTGGACTAACAGTCAATAGCACTATAACTCATGTCCAAACAAAGCTTATCTCACACCTATATATTCTCTGTTAGGCACATGACAGCATTCCTGTGTTTAACAATACTAGCAGAACTTCAGCACTACACCTGGGGGGCATTTTAAACAGCAAAATCATGAACAGAAAGCACAAAAATGCAAAAAAAAAAAAAAAAGCACAAAATAGATGGCAGAAAGGACAGTTTTTTACATTATTAGAGCTGACACCAAAAGACAGAGCATCATCATTTTCAGCCACAGCTGGGAAGATGTGCATTGAGTGGGTGACTCAAATTTTTCACTGTTCTAAGTATGTCCATGAATGACCAGGAAAACACTGCTAGTATCAACCTTGTGATTAGAGATAAATCTTGCACATAAATTTGCAAATATGGAATCTAGGAATAATAAGAATTCACTGTATATTATCTGGAGGAAATATTAAGTATTTGAAATTGTATATATTCAATATGATTCCAACTTTATAATAAAAGATACATCTTTAAATGGCATACTGATGCTTTGTTTTAAAAAGAATCAAGTTCAAAAATGTGGTTTTAGGAAAAGATAACGAACTGAGTCTTGAACTTGCCAATTCAAAATGTTAACATAATTCAAAAAAAATTCAAAAATGCTTTTAGGTTAGTAAAGAGCATCCCTGTACAATTGTTTATGAGTCAACATTACTAAAAATATTTAGGGGCCACTGGTATCTAAGGACAATTAATAAAAGGATATTAAAACTTTCCTTAAATTATAAACTAGTCAGTATGTCAATTCAAAAAAGTTAATTAATGCTGAAGTGATACAGATGTAACCTGTACTTAATGCAGGTAAAATTTAATTACATAAATTTCGCAGGATTATCTGTCAAATAATTCATCAGAGTCTACCATATGTAGCATTAGAGAAAAAAAATTAGAAAGGTTACATTTCAGCATGAGCCCTTTTTCAGAACCATAGTGAGTTTCTATCTTCAGGACAGCAATACCATAAAAAAGAGCCATAATTTGAGTGCCAATGTGTCTCTCCCTTTAAGATGGCTACGCTTTGGAAGAATAAACTTAAGGGAAGCAAATTCTTCCTAACCTGCAGCAGCCCCTGGCCGAGAGCTTATGCTAAGGATATAATAGGAAAACAAGTTTGTGACCTTGCGGGCTTTAGCCTAGATGTCAGAGCAGAGTCAGGAATGCCCAGCTTGCCCAGCAGCTGGGAATACCCAGCTCGCTCAGGGTGGAACGCTGCCCTCAGATAACGAGCGGCCAGGAACGCCTGGTCTGCTAAAGGGCAGAACGCTGCCCCAACCGAAACTTGATTGCTCTTGACAATAGCCCGCGGGGTCCATAGAAACATGTTTAAGAACAGGCCTCACTTGCTGAACGTTACATCATCTAATCCCGTGACCTTCCCCCCTTATGTACTACTATTCACTAGGGTGTAATACGGATCATCCCCTTGATTGTCTTTGATTGTTTATTGCCAATAAATACATGAGGTTGCGCTGTTCGGGGCGATCCAACTCTTGGAGGTGGCACGCCTTGCAGTCGCCCCTTGCACCCACACTCTCTTTCTCAAGCTAACCTGTCTGTGCCTCGTCCTTCTCCCAAATCAATGCCGCGGCTCCATGGGCAGTGTCACAGCACTAAACCCCTCAATTTTCCAACACCCTCATCCTCAGAAGCCACAAGTGATACTACCCATCTTTTCCAACCCCACGTTAATGACAAACACTGTCATCTTGAATGATGCCAAATTTCACTTACTACCTAAATCCATCCTGATAAAGACAGGAAATAAATTCCTGCTCTTGCAAATGTAGGGGTTAGGAATTCACAAGATAGTTTTAAGTGCAGTGATTGGAGGTTTTTTCCTCAGTTTTTGGCTGGAGCTACAGTTTCTTTCTAGGACTAAATCCTTGCTGAAATCTCAGATATCTGACATCTGCTTTGCTCACAGCAGACACATCTTCCTGAGGGCTATCCCCGTTAGGTCTAAGCACTCTATCTAATGCTGCCATCGAACTGACACCACATATCACAGCTGTCTGAAGACACCTAATACCCATCCCATTGACCAATTAAAAATTGCATAGAAAAACAGGGCTGGTCTGACACAGGTCTTTAAACCATAATTTGGACTATTGCTCTCCCTCCTCAGGTGCCAGCCCAACAGCTAATTCAATTCTCCACTTACATGTCCCCCTTTATAATTCTACCTTATTCTCTACTCCCACTATTCCAACATTATGGTTCAACTCTGCCTCATCCTGCACAAATATGTTAAAAGATTATGGTGGGACACCTGGGTGACTTAGTTGTTTAAGCGTCTGCCTTTGAAGGTCATGATTCCAGGGTCCTGGAACTGAGTCCCACATCAGGCTCCTTGCTCAGTGGGGAGCTGCTTCTCCCTCTGCCTGCTGCTCCTGCTTGTGCTCTCTCTCCCTCTGGCAAATAAATAAATAAAATCTTTTCTTTTAAAAAAGAGAGATTATGTCAAGGTGCCATTTTGAAGACCGTGTAGATACCAGTTATAAGGAAGATTAAGACAGTAGATCTATGAAGTACATTGCCCCCATAAGTCTATAGATTTCACTCAGTCTGTTCCAAATCTATGAAATAGAGCAATTAATTTATCCTCCCACTTAAGGTACTTAAAGTCTTCATTTAATGCTTAAAAAAAAACAATGAGTTTCTTCAAACAAAAAATGTTTAGTAAGTTCAAAGAATAAATCTTTTTATAAAGAAAATGTCAAATCAATTTGTAAATCTTTTTTAACTAGAAGTCAAAGAATTATTTTATAATGAATTCTTTAGTGAAGCAAAGTTCATCATTTCAGACTCTGGGGTCTTCATCTTTCCTTTAATATTTATTTTACTCATCTGAAAAAAGACTTATAAAACATTTATAACATAATTATTAAAAAATTACATTTAGGAAAAGGAAGCACTGTCTTCAAATTTTACCATCACCTGTTTCTCTCCAACTAAAACGTATAAACATATAAACAGAATGAAGTAAAAAGATTAATTTAATCCTATAAAATAATCTAATTTAATTCACCTCTTTGGAGGATCCCCATTTTTTCTTTGTTTTAAACTAAGTGATTTTTACAATAAATAAAAATTTATAAATTATCAAGAGAATTCAAAATATCAATTTTATTTTATTTTTAATATGTGAAAAAGCCTTGCCAATGCTTATATTAAATTTAATTTAATGAAAGTCTCTACTTCTACTTCATAGCATTTTTTCCCTATGCTTCAGGGATATCAATTTTCTTTAATCAGGCAAAGATCTACACTGTCATTTCAAAGGCAAAATTTCCACAACCAAATAATATCTCTAGCATGGAGGCATTTCTATCTCAAAGATGTGCTGTTTCTGTCTGACAATTCTAAGCATTAACAATGTTCAGATTTATGTTACCCAGCAGAGTTCTGCAGAGAGAGCCTAATTTTTTTTTAAGACTAAAACTAAAGTACAAAAAACATTAACCACTGAGGAAAATGAGAGCTTTTTAAATAGTAGAACTGTTGGTTGAAGCACTTTGAGTAGAAGTGTTCGGGTAGAAAATAACATTTTACCAAGATGCTGTGATATTTTGTGCTAATATTTCACACCTAAGGTGTTGTTTTCTTCATGCAGAGGCAGCAATCGGTTGGAAAATAGACAACACAAACTAACACACTTTTTTCTTTATCTTAAGGCTTAAGCTAATTTGCTACATGGTGATTAATGCTTTAATCAAGATTCTTGGGTTTGAAAATTAATCATTTCATCAACAGAATATGGGATATATGTGGATGGAAAAAATGCTATAAATCAAAAGGAGCAATGGGAACACTTAGACGTTCTAAAACTATTAATTTTTCAAAGAAATCTCTGTCCACCTTCCCCTTGGAGTCTTTCCTGCTGAAGCTCCAATCCACTATTTAGCTACATTGCTGTGAGTAAATGGTCAACCTCTAGCTTTTTTGTCTTCACGTTTAAAAAGCGATATTAGAAGTTATGAATTGACTCCTCTTGTTGGCAGAAACAGCAGAGTCATTTGCAAAGGGTCATGGGCACAAGGAGGTGATTCATTGGGAGCCATTTGAAAGTCTGCCATGTAGACCCAAAGGGTCAAAGGGATAAGGTTGAGTCGAGTGCTATCTTGTGATAAATTTCACCAGAAGGCAGAAGAAGGTGATGGAGAGGGGCCAGAGGAAATGGATACAGATGTTATAAATTTATATGAACACAATTATCTTATATAAATAGAATTCTCAGATCAGGGAAATAAGTGCAACGGGCTAAGGTGAAAGTCCAGAGTAGAAATGGAATATGGGGCCAATATATGTCATATCAGAATTTCTGGAAAGAAACCACCACACAGAGCACTCACACACGTACACTGAAATAGGGCAGCTGCAGCAAAGTAAAACCAGCAATGCAGTAGGCGTTTAGCTTGTTAGAGGAACCTGTACAGTTCCCACATATTGTTAAAGCTCTCTGGTGGCTTATATGTGCCCTAGAGAAAAATACAAGTACTTAAAATAGCTGACATCGCTGTCTAGTGAAAATATCCACGGAGAGTTGCGAGATGGGGGAGGGAGGATGTAAGGGAGTGTGTTTGAGGGGAGACTGAGGTCCTTTAGCCAAAGATTGTAGGTCAGATAATTTTAGTCTGAGCATATGCAGCACTAACAAGCCAAAAGCAGACTTCCATTCGCAAGAATGACCATGACTCTGCTGAGACCTCTCAGTCTGGTTGACAAACTCTGGATTGAAGTTCTGAGTATCAGCAGGGTAACAAGAATCCAGATGACTGTGCAATGAACAGGTCCCCCAACCTCTTCCTTCCAACTGCCTTCTGGTCGTATAATGTTCCTAGCCTGTCTCCTCAAGCCACCAGAAGAGCTGAGAAAGAGAGAGGAGAGCCAGAAGTCTGTACATTTACCAGGAAGAGAGATAAATGTTGGGGCTGAACTGAGATAAATTTCCCAAATGGGAATAAATTTAGTTTCCTCTTGAACTATTCTCATTTTCTACTAATATGTAAGTTTTATAAAGAAGGAAATGTCAGTTATAAGGCAACAAAGTAGCTATTTGGGGAGCTTGGGAAGATGGTGGTGTAGGAGGACCCTGAGCTTACCCTGGCCTATGTTTACAAATAGGTATCATCCACATCCAAGTAAGTAAACCAGAGAGCAATCTGAAAACTGGCAGAACAAACTCCACAACTATAGAGAAGCTGCATTTGAAAGGTTAAGAAGGTCAGGAAGGTGGAGGGAGGCTGCCTACAGGAGCAGGGGAGCTGTGCATGTGGAGAGGGCGGAGAAACAGGCCCTTGCACCAAGGAGCTCACATGGGGAAGACTAATCCCCATTATATTTGGCTTTAAAAACCAGGGGGGCTGAATTCCATGAGTTTGTACAATCAGTAGGACTTGGAACCTGGAGCTTTAAAAGCCAGTTGACTCATCATTGGGCAAGCTAGGAGGGTGAGTGATAGCTGAGTCCTGCCCTTAAAGAGACAGCAACCTGTGTAGAAAAGTAACATAAAAACAACAGTTTACACAACATGGGGGCAAACAGGAGACAGATCTGTTCATACCGATTTTGGAGCATGTTGGGGGCTTCTCTGAAAATGGGGGAGCTGGCAGTTGCCATTTTCCTTCCCCTGCCCCCCAGCATAAATACAAGGACACCAGCATCAGACAGAGCTTCACAGACACTTGCTACCTAACCTCTTAGCAGTGTACAATGCCCACAAGTTCTCCTAAGGGATCAGGCATGTCAAGCCTGTTAGCCTCTGCTCTGGGCATAAGACAAATTTTATTAAAGCCCCCTGCATGCTGTGCCCAGCTGCTGTTTTCACAGTTCCTGCCCAGCTGTATTATGTACCAAGACCAGCCTCACCCAGCCACTGCAGTGTGTTGCACCCAGCCTTGAGCCCCCAGCCACCAGAGCACTTCAGGGATCCAGCAAGGACTAGTGGCTTGTCACAAATTTTGCTAACACCACCACCACCACACTGCTCCCAAGTTTCCTGGAGGGCACGTCCCCTCACATCTAGCCTGCCTGGTTCCTACTAACACCAAAGAGAGCAAACACACCCCACAACAGGCAGATAGTCAGTGCAGAAAACCACATTGAAAGAAAAAGAGACTCACACACAACAGCAGGCTACAAGCAACACAGATAAGATACACTCCTGAAGTGTCAGGTTCTGGTGAGCAGGGAACACTGCACTGGAGGGCACTCCAGGACCTCTTCTTCATAATATCACTACTTTCAAGAAGAAGGCTTAGTTGACTTTGGTAACATATAGAAACAGATTAGAGAGGCATAGAGAGTGAGGAGACAAAGAAATGTATCCTAAATGAATAAATAGGACAAGGCCATGGCCAGGGCCTGTGATCTAAGTGAAACAGATATAAGTAACATCCCTGATAGAGAATTTAAAGCAATGATCATAAGGATACTCACTGGACTTGACAAAGAGTAGAAAATACGAGTGAAACCCTTAACACAGAGATAAGGAATCACATAACATAGATGAAGGGCTCCATAAATGAAATGAGAAACACTCTTGGTGGAATGAATAGCAGGATGGAAGAAATGGAGGAACAAATTAGTGACCTAGAAGACAGTAATGGAAAGTAATCAAGTAGAACAAAATACAGAAAAAAAGAATTATGCAAAATGAGAATAGACTTAGGGAACTCAGTGACTCCATCAAACGTAATAACATTCATATTATAGGACTCCCAGAAGAAGAAGAAGAGAGAAAATAGGGCAAAAAAATTATTTTAAGAAACAATAACTGAAAGCTTCCCTAATTTAGGGATGGAAACAGACATCCAGATCCAGGAAGCACAGAGAACTCCATTAAAGTCAACAAAAAGAGACCCACACCAAGACATACTGTAATTAAATTGAAAAAATACAGTGATAAAGAAAACATTTTAAAAGCATCAAGACATGGTAAGACCGTAAACTACAAGGGAAACCCATACAAGGCCAGCAGGAGATCTTTCAACAGAAAATTTCCAGGCCAGAAGAAAGTGGCATGATCATATTCAAAGTGCTGAATGGGAAAAATCTGGAAGACTATCATTCAGAATAGAAGGAAAGATAGAGAGTTTCCCAGACAAACAAAAGCTAAAGGAGTTAATGACCACTAAACTAGCCCTACAAAAAATATTAAAGGGGACTCTTTGAGTGCAAAGGAGAGACTGAAAGTGACAGTATAAAGGTAGGAAACACAAATGCAGTAAAAATGAATATTTCTGTAAAAAAACAGTCAAGAAATTTATAAAATAAAAGGATGTAAAACATAATAACATATACCTAAAGTGGAGGAGAGGAGTAAAGAATGGGTTCAAACTTAAATGACCATCAACTTAGTATAGACTGCTATTTGCAGAAGTTATATACAAACCTAATGGTAACCACATATCAGAAACCACTAAAAAATATGCAAAGACTAGAGAGAAATCCAAATACATCACTAAAGAAAATAAACAAAACATGAATGAAAGACAGGAAAGGATCAGAGAAAATCTATAGAAACAATCACAAAACAATTAATAAAATGACAATAAATACATATCTATCGATAATTACTATGAATGTAAAAGAACTAAACACTCCAATCAAAAGACATAAGGTGACAGAATAGATTTAAAAAAAAGAGACATTATCTACATGCTATCTAAAAAGACTCATTTTAGATCTAAAGACACATGCAGATTGAAAGTGAGAGGATGAAGAAACATCTATCATACAAATGGATGTCAAATAAAGTTGGAGTAGCAATACTTATATCAGATAAAATAGACTTTAAGACAAAGACTGCAACAAGAGGCAAAGAAGGACATATTTAATTATAAAGGGAACACTCCAACAAGGAAATATAAAAATTGTTAATATTTATGCCCCCACATGAGAGCACCCAAATATATAAAAAGTTAATAACAAACATAAAGGAAATAATCAATAACAATATAATAATAGTAGGGGACTTTAACACACCACTTACATCAACGGACAGAGCATCAAAACAGAAAATCAACAAGGAAACAATGGCTTTTAATGACACACTGGACCATATGTACTTAACAGATATATTCAGAACATTCCTAAAACAGCAGAATATACATTCTTTTCAAGTGCACATGGAACATTCTCCAGAATAGATCACATATTAGCCCACAACACAAGACTCAACAAATGTAAGATTGAAGTCATACCATGGATCTTTTATGATCATAAAGCTAGGACACTAGAAGTCAACCACACACAAAAAATCTGGAGGTTAGATAACAGGCTACTAAACAATGAATGGGTCAACCAAAAGTACATGGAAACAAATGAAAATGAAAACACAGAGGAAACATGTGTTTTCAAATGAAAATGAAAATGAAAACAAAACCTCTGTGATGCAGCAAAAAAATTCTAAGAGGGAAATTGATAGCAACACAGACCTACCTTAAGAAGCAAGAAAAGTCTCAAAAATGACCTAACCTTACACCTAAAGGAGCTAAAATAAGAGCAACAAACAAAACCCAAAACCAGCAGAAGGAAGGAAATAATAAAGATTAGAGCAGAAATAAATGACATAGAAACTAAGAAAACAATAGAACAGATCAACGAAACCAGAAGCTTATTCTTTGAAAAAAATCAATAAAATTGATAAGCCTCTAGTCAGACTTATCAAGAAAAAAAAAGAGAAAGGACCAAAATAAATAAAATCACAAATGAAAGAGAAGAAATAACAACCAACACAGCAGAAACATAATTATAAGAGATTATGAAAAACTGTATGCCAACAAATTGGACAACCTAGAAGAAATGGATAAATTCCTAGAAACATATAAACTACTAAAACTGAAACAGGAAGAAATACAAAATTTGAATAGATTGATTATCAGCAATGAAATTGAATTAGTAATCAAAAAACTCCCAACAGACAAAGTCCAGGACCAGATGGCTTCACAATTGAACTGTACCAAACATTTAAAGAGGAATTAATACCGAGTCTTCTCAAGCTATTCCAAAAAATAGAAAAGGAAGGAAAACTTCCAAATTCATTCTATGAGGCCAGCATTATCCTGATATCAACACCAGATAAAAACACCACAGAAAAAGGGAACTACAGGCCAATACTCCTGAGGAACATAGATGCAAAAAGCCTTAATAAAATACTAGCAAACCCAATCAAACAATACATGAAAAAATAATTCACTATGATCAACCCATATTCCTGGTTTGCAAGAATGGTTCAATATTCACAAAGCAAACAACATGATAATCACATCAATAACAGAAAGGATAAAAACCATCTGATCATTTCAATAGACACAGAAAAAGCATTTGACAAAGAATAACATCCATTCATGATAAAAACCCTCAAAAAAGTAGGGTTAGAGGGAACAGATCAATGGAACAGAATAGAAAACCCAGAAATAAACCCACAATTATATAGTCAATTAATATTTGACAAAACAGTAAAGACTATCCAATGGGAAAAGGACAGTCTCTTCAACATACGGTGTTAGGAAAACCAGACAGCAATGTGCAAAAGAAAGAAACTGGACTACATTTTTACATACACAAAAATAAATTCAAAATGGGTGAAAGACCTAAATGTGAAACCTGAAACCATAAAAATCCTGAAGAGAACACAGGCAGTAACCTCTTTGACATGGGCTACAGCAGCTTTTTTTCTAGATATATCTCCTAGGGCAAAGGAAACAAAAGCAAAAATAAATTGTGACTTCATCAAAATAAAAAGCAAAGGAAGCAATCAACAAAACTAACAGACAACCTACGGAATTGGAGAAGATATTTGCAAATAACATATCTGATAAAAGGTTATTATCCAAATTATATAAAAACTTATCAAACTTAACCCCCAAAACACAAATAATCCAGTTAAAAAATAGGCAGAAGACATAAGTAGACATTTTTCCAAAGAAGACCTACAGCTGGCCAACAGAACATGAAAAGATGTTCATCATCACTTACCTTCAGGGAAATGCAAATCAATACTACAGTGTGATGTCACCTCACACCTGTTAGAATGGCTAAAATCAACAACTCAAAAATAACAGGTATTGGCAAGGATGTGGAGAAAAAGGAACCTTCTTGCACTTTTGGTGGGAATACAAACTGGTACAGCCACCATGGAAAACAGTATGGAGGGTCCTTAAAAAGTTGAAAATACAGCTACCTTGTGATCCAGCAATTGCACTACTGGGTATTTACTCAAATACAAGAACACTAATTCCAAAAGATACATGCACTCCAAGTTTATAGCAGCATTATTTAAAATAGCCCAGCTATGGAAGCAGTCCAAGAGTCCATCAGCTGATAAATTGATAAAGAAGATAGACATCTATATATATGATACACACACACACACAGCTCATTATTCTAATCTGTTATATATATATATAAATAAATGAGGAAAGGGGAAAAAAGACAAAGAGAGAGATAAATCTAGAAACAGACTCTTTCATTATAGAGAACCAATTGATGGTTACTGGAGGAGAGAAGAGTGGGAGATTGGGTTAAATAGGTGTTGGGCATTAGGGAGAGCACTTGTCTTAATGAGCACAGGGTGATGTATGGAAGTTTTGAATCATTATATTGTACAGCTGAAACTAATATAACACTGTATGTTAACTAACTGGAATTAAAATAAATGCTTAAAGGAATAAGAGAAAGGAAAGAAAGTAACTACTTTATTTTTGTACTTCTAAATGTACTACCTATAATTAAGATAACCCCATTATACTTCTCATCCAGGGCAGTTATAACATTAAGTGAAATTAATTAACAATTAATGAAACATATGAAGTATATACCGTGGTGTCTATGACTTGTAAGTCATTCAATAGATGGTAGCTCTGTTATCGTCAGACAGGTGGAAAGACAGCCTCTCAGAATTTTTTGCCTAGACCTCCTTGTACTTTATAGAGAATTCAGCTCTCCTACCTGCAGTTTGATAGTGGTTCCAAAGTTGCAGTGTGACTGCGCATATGCCATGCTATTCATAAGGTAATGGAATGATCTGGGACACAGAAAGCAATTACAATAGAACCTTGACAAAAGACCCTGTTAACTATTTAATGGTTATTAAATGCCAGTTTAAAAACCATGTGAGTTATTTATGTTGGACTATTAGGATCATGTGATTAGGCATGCAAGAAAATTGGTAAACACTCAGTTGGAATTTCCCAGGACCAGAAAGGTCACCTTGAGCAGACTACCAGGTTACCATGAGTGCTATCTTGAGCACATCTTGCAAGAGACAAGGAAGAAGCTTGAGAAGCCGCAATGAAAAAATATCCACTAATATTGATACACTTGGTATGCATCACAGACAACTGTAATTTTTTGTGAGATTGCAGTGTTTATGTACAATAACACATCTGTATTTCACAGCAGAAGCTGGCATGATCTATCACTACCCACCATGGAGAGAATGAAACATGCCTCAAACTTGTCCCACCACTTGGTTACTGATTTTTCTGTGTCCATCGGGATTCATGAGGAAGTGCTATGACCTCATCCCTTGGAGGACCATGAACTCATTACAGATGACTCTGTAATACTTCCCTGGGGAAGGGTGTGGGGAGGTGCATTAGGTAGGTTTACTATAAAAATTATTGACAGGAAGTGCTTATATATATAGAGAGAGAGAGAGCACAACATAAAGAGTTGATCACCACTGAGATTGTGGTATCTTAGTTTGTTCTGGACAACTGAATAACAGCTGCTTGATTTTTGTTAAAGTATGCTTTTGGGAAAAATGGTTTAAATGTTTGAAGGCTTTAGATTGTAAAAACAATTGCTTTTTTCTGCGGTCCACTTCGTACAACACTCAAAAATCCTGCATAGAAGACTCATTGTGGCCCCAACAACATAGGCAGTTCCCTTAAGAATATCTCTAAGTACTGATCATAATTAAAAAATTACTCTGAAATAAAGAGCCATGCTATCTGATCATTATTTGGTGGAGCCCAGTGACCACAAGAATTCTGCCTGGAGGCCACAAATACGGCATTAAAAAAGAAAAACCACTACAGTTTTAAAACATACCCAAAATGCTGACAGTCCATAATTATTAACCTGGCCTTTCAAATACCTGAACCCTAGGAAAGAATGACCCTAGTAAGGTATACACAATATTTAATTTATGGAAGCTATATGCCCCTTTTTATATCAATCCAGGGAAATTAATGTTAATGTATTTTGTAGCAGATCACTTGGCTGTCTAGTAAGGATTTCCATTGTCTTCATCTTTCCTAACATAACCATGATGGGATTAAGCCAATTGGTGCATGGCATTTCCCCAGACAGCTATTCTCGATCTAGGGTAGGGCACAAAATTGAAGTAGGTCCAGGCAAGCCAAAGAAAAGGATTTATAGTGCACTGAGAAGAGAACTTGTTAGAAATGCAGACTTTCAGGCTCTACCTCAGACCTACTCTGATGGTTAGTTTTATGTGTCAACTTGGCTAAGCAATGGCACCAAGATATTTGGTCAAACACCAGTCTACATGTTGTCATGAAGGTATTTTTTAAAGATGTAATTAATATTCAAATCAGTGAACTTTGATTAAAATTTTCATAATGTGGCTGGGCCTCACCCTGTCAGAGAAACACCTTGAAAAAAAGACTGTGAATGCTATACTACTATTTGTGTTAAAACATCACATACAAAGAAACTTAAATATCAATGATCTTAGCATTGTTTCACATCCATTTTCAATAACCATTTTAAATGATTGATTTTTAAATGGGAGTGGAAATTTTGCATTTCACCTAAAATTCAGAAGTGTTAACGTTTTATTTCTAATACATTATTTGATTTATCATTTAAGATGATTTAAAAGAACCTACAATGTACCTTCTACAATTAGAAAACACTATGATAAAAGGTTTTTCCTACTTCATGCAAGCAGCTCAAGTGTGGCAAGATTCACTTAGGAAACTTAGCCATTATTAGGGATCCAGAAATTAAATGCCTGGTACTACTTTTCCATCACTCTCATAAGCACTACTTCTTTCTCTATTTTGGAATCATTCATTAGTGGTATCAGTAGATGACCTCTCTCATTACATGCTGTTTTAAAATACCATTGATCTACAGATTAGAGTACAGTATAGTGTACTATATTACAGTATAATACAAAAAATCAATTTTTTCACCAGGTAATTGAGATAATTCATATCAGTTATTCAGGAAAGCATTGAAATACTTAAATGTGCCCCATCCAGTTTTTAAGTTTTAATGTAATCAAATCATATTTGATAATAACACAATCATGACTTTAATTTTAAATATTATGACAGGATAGAAAAAGAAAAGGAAGTTTAAGATAAAAATGTTCATCCTGAATAATAAGAAAAAGTAGATATTTCAGTTATGTTAATGACCCAATAGCTATACTTGCATGATGATTAGTCTCTGAAATGGTCAGAATAACCTTGGTAAACAGTAGATTTAATACTGATTTATAGACCTGAATTAGAGTTTTGATTTTATTAATAAGAATGTGGTTGATTTTTAAAATCAATGTAGACTGCTTTACAAATAATTTGTTTAAATCTAGGGACCCATAAAATCTTCATCCACCTTTCACCACACTTGTCATTTTCATAGTAGTGATAAATCTCATATTGTATGTATATAAAAATATTTATACAGTAATACCGCTAGGAAATGCTTTCAACCATCATTATAATTCCTTTCTGCAACTTGATTTATTTAGGACCTAACTGAATATCTTGTAGAACCCAGATTTGTGGACTCACATGAATGAATTATAGATTCTGATTAGTTTACTTTTATCTCCATAAAGTCCATTCATCTTACTTCACAAAAGTCTTCTTTTTTGCATTGTACATAGTCATATAGAAATGAATATGTACAGAAAACCATCTTTAAATCCCCAGTTAAATAAAGAGGAAAGAAATGGTGTATCAACATCTTGGACTGTCATTATGCAGTGCTTAATAACCCCAAGGACATGTGCTTTTCAATGAATACAAATTAGTATGGATAAGAAAAGGCTTATGTAGACTAATTGCTTAAATAAACAACAGTTCCATATTCTTACAATAGAAATTTTTAATTATAGTGAGAGGAAACTTTGTACCAAATATTTTCTATATATATTTTGATTGAAATGTGGTAATTTATTTAAAATAGGTAGGCCTACTGAGCCATCTACTATTTCTGTACTTCTACCCATGCATCTGGAACTGTGCTTTGGGTCAGAAGAATTCAGAGAAACAGAGGAAATAGTTACTTTATATAACAAGATTAAAAAAATGAAAACTTTCCCTATTGTCTTAGAATGTCACCTAAATCATCAAATCTGAGGACAATGAATTGTAGATACTTTCAATATCTAAAGAGAAACCCTAGACACACTTGAAAGACATATCAAGGGATAACCAAGTGGCTCCATCAATCTAACTCCTTCCTTCATTTGATGTAAGACAAGGCAAGAGTAATTGAAAGAATTTTCTTTTTTTAAAATTTAAATTCCATTAGCCAACATACAGTACATCATTAGTTTTTGATGTAGTGTTCAATGATTCATTAGTTGCCTATAACACCCAGTGCTCATCACATCACGTGCCCTCCTTAATGCCCATCACCGACAGGATTGTAACATAAGACTGCCTGGCTTTCCCCCTTACTTGCCCAAGTGAGCCAGATAGAACATGAAGTTCTAAAGAAGGCAGATTGGAATCTTAGGTCCCAGCAGGATATTTGTAGAGAAATGTGTTAGTCTGTCTTTTGCTGCCACAGGAGCACAGTGAAAGAATATTCCAGAAAAAACTTTAAATATGTCCTCTGGAATTTGTGGAGCATTGAGACCAATGGTAACGTGTTCCTCCTAGAGAAGTCTCAAAAAACAAGAGCCAGTCTGGAGTGGCCTACAATGGCAGGATGAACAGAAAAGGAGAGCGTGGGAGTAGCATTTGAAGAGGCAAGAGTGAGTTTTCTCTTTTATCAAAGCATCAGTATCTGGTGGTATTGAAAGCATTCCACTAAAAAAGACTACCCATTGAGTGAGGCATAGTTGCCTCCCTATAGTTTTCTGCAGTGTGGAGCAGTTGAGAGAGAAATGAGACAGATTGGCCAGAAAATGCAACAATATTACCAAGAAATGGATGTTGCACCAGAGAAGAAAGTAGAACGTTTGCCTAAGAACCTAATAAATGGCACACAGAAAGCATCATTTTGGTTGTGCTCCAAAGAGGGAAGGGAAAGTCTAATTGTCATAGCACTGGTCATACACTTCTTCTAATCATTTATTCCCTTGGCCCTGACCATGATACCAGAGAAGCTAAAACTCACACAAGAATGGTAGATGAGGAAGATCACAGAGATAAACAACAACAACAATAACAAAATCAGACCCATGTCCTTTTGCCCAGCATAGGCCCTCTGTCCCCCACCAGACCTGATCTGGGGAAGGAAGAAGAGATGTAAATTGGATCTGAGAAGGAAGGTGATTAAGTTGGCCCAGGTGCTCTGGAACAAGACTGAGAGATAGAAGTAATCAGACGAGCTGTGCTTGTGCCTGAAATGCCACCAATTAGAATGGAAGACATATCACTGTGCCTGGTGCTAGTGATAGGAAAAAAAAGAAAACAATAGGTTTTCTGATTTTGCCCTGCCACATTCATCCCATATAATAAATCAAGTGCACTTAAGCATAACAGAAGTTCAATAATGCTCAGGAAGATACCATTTCAAAGAAAACTGGCCTTTCACCTGTTGGAGGTATCTAGAAGTATAGAAAAAGATTTGAGCATTTTCCTTCACCATATTTAAATAATATGTATATGAACACATACACCTGCACATATACATACAACTTTTTGTAAGGAATGAAAAAAAAACTATACAGGAAAACAGTGATTTGATCATGAAAGCTAATTTCATCATCTCACTTTCCAAACATTCGTGTCTTCTGTGTCATGCAACATTGAGGTGAATTTTGTAGAAATCAGCATTGACTCTTCCTGTTAATTACTGTGACTCACAATAAATTCTAACCGTCCTGAAAAGACAGTTGGATTGGACTAGAAAAGAAAGGGGAAAAAAGCAGTCTGAGGAGACTAGCATAGATTTTCTTGATAAAAAGTACATAGAGATCTTAGATTTTCTTGATAGCAAAATGTGGAAGTTTATGGCTTGGGTCAAGAAAATGTAAAGATTACAGAATATAATTATTAATACTCATGAATTAATGCACTCACTAATTCTTTCATTCAAAGACACACTTGAGTTTTTAGTGCGTACAAGTACTATATTTTACAGTTACAGAAAGTAAAGATAGGACTTCTTATCTTAATAATCTTATAATTTTGAGAAAAAGCAAATGTTGATAAATAAACAGCCACCAACAGCACACAAATGCTTGTTTGCATGCACGCATGGGCAACACACCACTTTTAGAAGGCTTTTCTATAGTTATGTGGTAATCTAATGATCCAAGGAGACTGTGTTGATGAGTGACTCCTTTATGGAGAAGATCATCTTTAAACTAATCTCACAAGGTGACCAGAAGTCACTCAGGCAGAAAGGGAGTAACGATAAGCCAGCTGAGATATTTTGAGGTGAGAGAAGAGCATATTTAAAAATACAGGCTTGGGAAGGAATAACAAATGCCAAAAGTTCGCTTGGCATAACTGACATGTCAGGTACGTTCAAAGCAGGAACAGCAAATGTAAACGGAGGAAAATATCAAGAAGGATACTTTCTCAAACTCTCAGGGCCTGCTTTGAGATAGAGAAAGGCAAAGTGAGTGGAGCTGAAAGAGTGCTACCCTCCAACCAGAGAACTCTACTTTCAGATTTTACACATATATACTACCTTCCACCTTAGATTTTAGTTGAAGTGTTCAACAACTTAAAAAAAAAATCAGGATCTGTGGATCTTGAAGAATAACAGAAGGCACATGGACAGACAAAAACGACCAATAATGGAAAAAAATATCGAAAGAATAAAGAATGCTAAGTCATAACTATGTAGAACTGCTGATACTGTTGATCATTTTTGAAACTCTTCTCCCTTTGTTTCCTGTTCTCCTCTTACTCTAAATTGCTCTTGATATTCTCTTTCCCTGACAACTTTTCTTGAGCCCACACCTTTAATATTCAATCCTACATTCATTCTTTCATTTTTGCCTACTAGAAAATGCAAAAAATCAATCAGAACATCTCTACTCATAAGGAATTCCCAGCCCCCTTATGGGACCAGATAACTTACAATTCCATATGCCAAGTGCTGTGTCAGTCGCATGAATAAACAGCTTTGATTCCCAGAGGATGAAACAACTGACCTAAAGGAAGAGCATGGTCTCTGGATCAGACAATACCTACATTCAAATCTCATGTCTGCCATTTCCTAGCTATGTGCTCTTGCTTTTCTTCAATTACCAGCTCTACCTATACCTCAATTTTCTCTCATGCACAATAAGGAATAATAGAAGCACTTGCCTTATTGCATCGCAGTGAAGACTGATTATGACTAAGGACATGAAGTGCTCAGCAATGTGCCTGCCGCAGGATAAACACTAGGTAAGTAATAGTGATGGGGATCATAATGGAGAGAAGGAGGAAGGAGAGGAGCAAGGGGAGCAGGGAAAGTGGAAGAATACAAGAATGTTTCACAGAGAAGATGAAGTTTAAGCAATGTTTTAATCAACAAAGAGAAGTTTACCAATTGAGTGAGGTAGGAAAGGGATTCTCAGGCAGAAGGACCATGCTGTCCCAAGGTTGTCTCTATAGGTGACGCTGTCCATGCTCTCAGAAATGACATCCGCCACTATTATGGTTCACGCTCTCGACTAGACTAATGCCTCCTACAGTAACAAAATGATAGTTCTTCTGAACTTCCTTTCTATTGGACCTCACTATTTTGATGTCCCATAACCACCACAAACTCAAACACTTAAAAAGTAAACTCAAAATCTTTCTCTCTCCCCATACTGTTTCTCTTCTTCCTATTCCTCTTAGGGAATACAGAAATTTTAGAGCTGCCATAGACCCTTTCCCCTTTGCCTCTCTGCCTTCTTCATTTAAATCATCACTAAATTCTATGTCAAATTCAACTTCCAAATATGACTTCACCTGTCCAAATTCATTCATCATCGCTTGCCTGTATTTTTGAAATTGTGTCCTAGCTATTCTCCTACATTTAGAATTTCCTTTATCCAAAAATTGGCCAATTGTTTATTCATTGAATCCATAAAAATTGGGCAATTAAAAGATGCTAAGAATTCTTTAGTGTGTTAGAAAATCAATAATGAATACCTCTGAGTTACTGAGGCATTTTTTTATATTGTCACAACATCATCTTTGCAAAGCTAATCATGTCAACATTTAAAAACCTCAATCAACTCTATATTGCCTACAGACTATGACTAAGTACAAAGTCCTTAGCATGTCAAAGAAAGCCCTTCATACTGAGAAGCCAGTCTATCATAAAGAAACTTTTGCTTAAAAACACTTCATTTCCAACTAACCAAACTGCTCTCCAATCTCAGAGCATACCATGCTCTTTTGCCCTTTGCACATGGTCATTATTTGTATTTCTGCTCATCCCTCCGTATCTGTCTGAGGAATGGTCTAACTTTTAATAACCAGCTTAATATATTCTTTATAAAAATGAACTGGTCAATTAATGAGTTTCTACTGTGCCTTCTTCCTGCTTTAATCCCATCACTAATCACCAAACCCTTTAGACTTTATTTTCTGACTGATGAGCTTAATGCTTTTAGATTACCTACAGAAAAAGAATTCTTTTCATCTTCCTAGAAAGCTTATTCCTTTTTATGTTGTCCATGCTTTATGTTACCCTGTTTATATTCAAATACTAAAGTCCCATGTAACAGATTTAAAACATACAGAGAACGACCTAAATTGAGCCACATTTGGGGAGATTTCTAGAACTATAGAGCACTTTATTCTCCTTTTCCAACATGTAATTTCTGAAAGTGAAATTGATCTCATACATTGAACCAACTCAAATGTTAATTGTAAGTTGAACTAGAATCAGTATAAAATATACAATAATTAAATGATAATTTAGTCAACTATGTGACTATTCAACTCTGTTTCTAAATTCATTCTCTTAATTTCTTTACATGAAGGAGATTTAATAACTGAAATTAAATCCCTCCATGCAGTATACACCAATACTGAGCTCATTTGCTCATTCAATAAATACTCCTTAGATAATTACTATGTGGTAAGCACATTTCAGGGCCTAGGGTATATGGAGTTAAATAAAAAAATCTTTGCTTCCAAGCCACCTACAGTTTACTAGAAAATTGAGAAAATGACTTCAAGAGATACAGCATAAAATTGTAACTGCTATGAGAGAAGTTTATATGGTAAACTGTGTAGTCCAGAAGCTGAACTTCCAAGGAGAAAAGGTGCAGATGGGGGTATGTGCATCAGGAAAGGACAGGTGTCTAGCATGTGTAATTAAAGAAGACAGCATAAGTGCTCGAATAACCCAGGATAGGTATGTGTATAAGCTTAAATATAGAGTCCCTCCTGAACTGTAAGTTCCCAGAGCTCATCATTTCCCCCACAATTTATATAATAGCAAGTACTCAGCAAACATTCCTTCAGTAGGTAATGACTGTCCTGTAAGAACTAATGAAAAATTACAGTTCTCAAATTATTTGAAAATTCTAATATATGATATAGTATTAAGTTCTAGGACTAGGAGTAGCAGTGTTTATATAAATGCATGTTTTTATATTTGATCTTGAAGGTTTGCTTGGACACTATAGATTGTAAGTATGACAAGGGATGCTACAACAGAGAATATCAAGAGTATTAGACTGAAGTCATTATGGTCTATGATTAATGAATGCTGTCAAGGTAGAAGTGGATGAGGCAGATGCATACCAATAGAGGGAAAATTAATTAATTAATCAGTTACTCAATTAGATAAGTAAAATACGTGTATTTGTATAAATGTGTATGTGTATATCTATCTATCTATCATCTAGCTCTCTCTCTCTCTCTCTCTCTCTCTCTCTCTCTATATATATATATATATATATATATATCTTTTAAATGCAATAAAAATAGTGTCCTTTATTATAAGCCTTATAGAGTGGTAGAGTGGTAATGTGGAAGAACTTGCATCCTCTACAGTTCAGGCTGAGAACATTCCTATAATGCCAGGCAAAGTTGGCTACAATTCCTGTTTTTTGTGCACTAATGTAGTACCATTATTGCTCTCCTTTCCTTTAAAACTATGAAATTCTAAGGATACCCACAGGGCAACAGGCAAATCTTTATTATTCCTAAAGTGGTTGGGAAGGGCAAAGTAGAGCAATGTGGAAAGAATATGGATACTGAAGTCAGTTAAACCTGAGTTAAAATTCTGGACCCAAGTGACTTTGGATAAAATGAAGCCCCATTCCCTTATTTTTTCTCATAGTGCTGGCTAACTCTAATTCACTCTCTAGGTTCAACTATGGTCACCATTGTAAAACCTTAGTAGGTCTCAAATGGAAAGCTTGCTATTTCTTCCCAAGCTCCATTCCCTATCTCCTCAGAATTTGCTTCCCCAGGTTATGAAAGGACCTGCCTCTCACCCCATTTCTCACCCCATTTCTCAATTCCTATGCCTTTGTTGCTTTTGTTAAAACACCATTATCTAATATACATCAAGAATTCCTGCCAACAATATTTTTGAAATAAAGTCTGATTGATTCTCATGAACTCTAGAACTATCACTTTCATCCAAATCCCCATCATTGCCTGGCCACTAATGCCTCCTATCCAGTCTCCTAGTCTCCACTCCTGCCATCCTGCATCTTAGTCTTTGTGTGACAATTACAGCCACCTCCTGAAATATAAAATTATGTCACTTCCTTGTTCAAAATCCTCCAAAGTTTTTCTCTCTAATCAAAAGAAAAAACAAACCCAAACACTTAACCATTGTCTCCCAGACCCTATATATGCTGCGCCTGTCAAATTCTCAAACAATTTCCCATAGTCACCTCCTCACTCGGATCTTGCCAGCCTTCTTGCTCTAATTTGAACAATGCCAAGCCCACCTTAAACTCAGGGTCTTTGCACTTACTATTTCTGCAAATCTCTCCTCAGATCTCCACATGGTTGCTTCCTCTTTTCATCCAGGTCACTGTTCACATCATCTCCTCAGAGGGTCGTTTCATGACCCCTCATCAAGAATGAAATAAATAAGAATCAAGATCTTCAGCCCTGTTTCCTGTTACACTGCTAACTCTTTCTTATCCCTACCTTATATTATACAAATTTGTTTATTATATATCTCCCCTAATGGATAAAAGTATCCAAGATAGCAGGAATTATGTCTCTTGTTTACTCTCTCAATGCTAAGCACAGTGCTTTGCACATAGTAGCTGGTCGTAAAGGCTTGTTGAGTGAATAAAGCGTCCTCTGAATTGTTCCCTCATCTCTCCTCTGGAGGTGCATTTTGGTGTTCTCTGTGTAGTGTGTTCATTGTAACCAGCATGTCTTTGTTTTTCCCTAGCCTCATGATGCACCGGTTTACTTTTCTACATCACTAGGTTATATGCCCTTTAGGGTCAGAAGAACCATGTCTGTCTTGTTCACCATTGTATGTTCAGTGTCAATCTCAGAATCTAATATACAAAAAAAATATTCAAAAGTATTGTTGAATAAAATAGTGGTTGATCTTAGTGTCCAGGAATCTGTTAAGAATGAAATAAATGAGAATCATGATAATAATAATAATACATATTCTTATTTTATGCAACTGGAGACTTCTTAACTAGTGCCTGCTTAAGGAGAGGAAAAAAACTGATTAAGAAGTAGACATGGATGTGGAAAAACAAACCATTTGTCATTTCTATTTTAATTTTAGAAGACACAATCAAGTTAATTTAGATTTATCGTCCATAGCATAGTCACTCTGAGACAAGGATGATGCCTGCAGTTATTTCCAGCAGACTAGGAAGTATTTTCCAAGCCAAGGAAAATAGCAGGCATTAGTAGCATTGTATTTATTTCTCTTCCCTTCTCTTTTGTTCTCTTATCTTCTTTTTACCAACAGGCGCTAAAAAGAAGCACACTTTTAGTCTAGGGCTGTTGTAATACACTTGCATTCAACACAGGGCTGAATTTAAGCATATACGTATAGAATGCTCTTGACTAAATAGGAAAAAAAGAAAGAGGTAAATTACTTTGTGATAGAAAAGCAGTTGCTAAACCATCAGGAAATCTGTCAAGAGATTACACCATTATTTTCAAAAGTAGAGACAGGAGATGATCTTAATCCCAAGAAAGAGCTGAGATAAAGGACTGTCAAAGCAATGAAGTAAAATCTGAACTGTAGGTGCATCCAACACTGTATCATTTTGAATTGTTCTTCTGGGTATTTATTGAAAACAGCTATGTGTTGCCTGGAAAGCTATCTGAGTTTTATATGAGCTTATGCAGAATTGGTGTGGGGGGGGGGCAGGGGTTAATGTTAATATAAATGACTGAAATTACAGATTCCAGAATTAGCCCATGCTCTCTGAACAATGCAAGTATTCACTATTAAAATTTAGGACAAATAAACATTATAGCAGTCGGATAAGTCATTAGAGCGTATGTCAACAAACTATTTCAATCCAAACCAGGGTGCCAGACATTATTGTGCAATTAGATAACACAATGGACAAATGGATGATTTCAGACCTGACATCCTCTATTTGCTATTAATACCTTTTCTTTCCTATATAAACATTCTCAGAAAACTTTGCTTTTGGCCTCAGACTTTAGTGAATCCTTAGTCACTATCTACCTTTATTCATTCAAAAACTTCAACAAAAAGTGGTTTTCATTTTGAACATATTGGACACACTTGAGGCTACAAAAAATCGTGTGCGTGTGTCTCTCTCTCTCACCGCTAATACTAAAAGAGAGGTCCTGTTAGGCCAACTGAGTAGATGTGGGTGCTGGCTTGTTAGAACTTTTCTAGATCTCTTGATTTTTGATATTTCAAATCTAGATAAAATTTTGAACTTATCTAAATACCATGTTACAAATCTTTTGGTTGGAACCCTGAAAATATTTAAGTGGTCAATAATGCATTATTCCCCTATAGATAACATATTCCAAATAAAGCATTAAATACACCATATAGCAATAGAAACTGGAAATCACAAAACATGCATTGACTCCTTCAAAATTAATGAGTTTCCTTATTTTATTTTTCTGGTAAATACCCTTTTCCTCTCCATCCTTATATTCCAAAATGTTAGCAATTTATACATAATCACATCGTAAATAACTTCAGATCTTAATCCATTTGATAGTAATGTGACAAATGTTATTAAAAGGAGTTAGTTTATGTCATCTTTTGTACATGTTTCTATGGCATGAGCCCAAAAGACAGGAGGAAACACTTGATAGCTTCAATATCTATTACTTGTTATCAACAGGCCTTCCCAAAAGAATGTATATGAATCCTTGGAGGCAGCATACGTGGAATATTTGAGGAAACTGTGGTACACAGGTATTATTTTTATCTATTTCAGCCACTCAAGGTCTCTTGTTTTCCTAGTTCTAAGCTATCTGCAATGTTACAGAAGATATACTTTTATGTGTCAATTTATATTCTGGTGCATTCTTGCAGATAAAAACAAATAATCAAACCTAATAAAAAAAAGGAGAGGAAAAAAAACCCTTGAATGGCACAATTGTATAGCAATAAAATGGTGCTAGTCAGCATTTGTCAGTGTTGTCATATAATGTCACTGCAAATCTTCTAAATCAATAGAAAATCATTGTTTACTTGCTTTATTTTTCAGTTCCTGACATTATTTGAAAAAATGTATTTAAAAAAATTCTTGAAAGACCTAAAGAGGCCAGGAAGGATGTAACTTCAACCCATCAAATCCACTTACCTTCAAGTTACTACTTTAAAAAGATATTCTGAGCCTCTTGTTCTGAAAGATAATTTCTAAGGCTCTGGTTCCTACCTTAATTCTTCTGCCTCTCATTCTCTCTCTCTCTCTCTCTCTCTCTCTCTCATCACTGAAACTGCTTGGAAGTAAGTTAAAATTCTTAGGGAATATGAACCATTATTAAATAATTCCAGACACCTGACACATCCAAATATGCCCTAATTTATACTTCCTATGTTCAGATCTAAGTTCAGATCTAAGTTCAAAGCTCTAAACTAGCAGCTGTAGTACCTTTATAGATTCTAAGGACATGGCTATGAATTTTTTACCTTTAGATATATTTTTTTTACTGTTCGTAAAAGTCGGATCTCATAAATCTGCTAGTTTAAAAAACCTGCAGCTTTTTGAATAGCGGCCCTTGTATTTCGATTTAAACCAAATGGGACCAAACTTATTACTTCTATTCTGAAAGGTCATTTTTCATCAAGATTGTATTAGAAAATAAATCATTTAAAGCCATCCTTTGGATGGTTCCTTGCATGAACATCTTAAGAAGAGCATGTAATAAGAGTCTCTCTGCAAGGCAAAGCCGATTTGTTAATTCAAAGTGGTCTGAAGCTGCCACCTTCTGGCACTTAGGCGATATTTCTCTAAATTCAGTATTCTGCTGAGGTAACAACATAATTAGAACAACTTGCACAGTATCTCCGTCGATATCACAGGGAAATCTGTTAAGCACAACAAAAGCAACATGTCAACATCGTGTATTTATTAGTGTGTGTGTGTGTGTGTGTGTGTGTGTGTACGCATGCGCACGTGTGTGTGAACTATTAAGACATTGTTCATAAAAACAGGTTGCACAGCTAGAACTCCAGGAACCGGGGAAGTTACTACTAAAATCAAACAAGCTCTAGAAACAAGTTCTAGTATGTGAAACTGGGATATTCTATATGCCTTAGAAAACTGAAAAGTTTCTGTGGGAAGGAGATTCCGGTGGTAGTTTTCCCAGCATTCTCTGAATTCAGAATAAATCACAACTTGGTACTTTATCGGTATCCAGCTTTAAGGCTAACCAAATTCATTCTCACTGAAGAGGCTGATTTTAACTTGGAAAAAGAGACAGAATGCAGAATATTATCTCTACTTATTAGATATTCAAAAATGGAAATTCATATTGTTAAAAGATTTTTAAGTGTATTTTTTTTTATCAAAGGTAAAATGAAGTCTGTTCCATTATGTTCATGTCAAAGTTCATGACAAACGATGCATTTTCTCTTTGGAATAAACTCTTGTGATCATCAGGAGCAAAACCTAAAGCCTAGTAAATGGGTGAACTGTGAAAACGCACTGAGTTCCATGAATAACCTCTTTTTTGGTTTTTAGAGACACCTTTTTCTTTTTCTCTTTTCTTTTTCTTTTGTCTTTTTTTTTTTGCAATAGGCAACAGAATAAATTAAGAATTTTACTATTTTACCCACTCTCCTAACTTTTATATAGTGCCCTCCAAGTGAAGGGCATTGGGGCTAGATATTTAGAATGAATAAAAGAACTCCAAGAAAACAAACTGGCAACTTCTTCTGTGATGCTGAGTAATTAAACAGACCTACAGAGCCTGCTGGAATTATAGAACATAAGCAAAGATTAATGAGGCCTGAAAATGTAGGGTCCCATGGTCTCCAAACAACGTGTAAGGTGTCTCACCTCAGCTTTCTCCACATTGAACAGCTGCCCATGTTCAAGGCAAGCAAAATTGTACTTGTTCCTGCTTTGATTCAGAAACACTTTAACAAAATGTAGGACGAAAGATTTTGCTTTAAAAATTAGCTTTTTTAGTTCCTACCCCATAATATTGGGCCCTGTCTTCTTTGCTAGATTGCAGAGTGCCCATGAGTGGGTATGTGTATTCTGAGGCTATTTCCCACTTTCCTTCTTAATCTGGGTGATCAAGAACAAAGAACTTACACAGATTCCCTTTTATCAGGGTGCAACAGTCAGAACAGGAAACATAGCTTCATTCCTCTTCCCCCACTGCTTAGTTTTAGGGGTACAGTGCTACTTAAATCCTTGAATGTTTGCAATACTTGAGATAAAGGAGACTGTGACTATAACAAATAATGAATTTCTCACATTGATTCTAGAACTCTGATTGTTACTAGTGCCTCATAATTATTCCAAGAAGGCATGGAAAAACTGGTTGGTCTTAATTTTAGAGAGTTATAGGGACATGTAACAACCCCATCTGACTATTAAGGACTTTATTAAGGACTAACGCATCTTTTCTTATTAGGAATGGGTACCTCTTACAGGATCCTCTAAAATGTTTTTAGTCCCCTTATTTATATATACATTTAAGTGGGGATTATTGTACTTACAAGTTCAACGTAGGATTTTTGATTACCTATCTCCTTCCTATAAACATTTATTAAGCTCAAACCACTCAAATGTTGGATTACACAGAGATTTTTAATACTAGACCAAAAGGTCCCAATACATGCACATATCGGAAACACCGTAATATCCAATTAATAGCAGACACTGTTCTCTCAACTATGTAGTACAAGCAGTAAGGAATATAAAGGCTGGTTGCTTCCCCAGATCATTTCATGTAATTTCAGTGTGTGCTTCGGTCTCCTTTCAAGGGGACTTCACACTCCTACCCTCGCCATTATCTGTAGCTCCTGTATCCTCCTTGGCCACATGTTCTGCCCCCCTCTCCCTCTCTCTCCACCTCCCTCACATTTTGTCCTAGATATCTAATAAAGATAAATCCAGCCACCAAGATTGCATATTTCATGAAACTTTAGCTCTCACATATAGTATATTGATTTAGTGGGTATTACATACAATATACATTTAATGATACTCACTGTAAACACTAGCGATCATTATTTTTCTGTAGGCTCATACAGTGGCAAGACTATTGCTTTGGAAATATAAATAACTCCATTATCAAATGTGACAAGATATGTTTTTGATAGTGAATGTCCTCAAAATAAGAAATCTCTTGGTGATTCTTGGTGATAAATATTGAGACACTCCTAGAGATTCTGGTCCCTCTCTCTCTTTCCTACAATTATAATCATATAATCTTTTTATTTTTATTTTCAAGAAAAGTTCCTTTCATTATTTGAGTTTGTTTAAATATGTAAAAAAAAAAAAAAGCTAAGAATTGTATATGACATTTTCAAACAGCCCCTTTAGGAGAGACAACAAAAAGTGTGTGTGTATGTATGTTGTATGTATGTTGATTGTTCTATTTAGTTCAAAAATATGGTTAATGTATTTGAATAAATTTACTTAAATAGATAATTAAAATAAAAATAGTTTTAGTCCTTATATTCTTCATTTTATTCTCTAAATACCATCTAGCATGCTATAAATTTTTCAGCTAATTTGTTATTCTCCTTCAGTTTTCCCACTTTAGAGTGGACTGTGTTTCATATTTAAATGAATAAAAACAGTTTAGTACATTTTTGTTAAATATCGGTTACTTGAAAGATATGTGCAAGATAAGGAATCTCTTTTTGTTTTAGGACTTACCAATATTTTTTGATCAGGTATCTCATTAGAAAAAAAAATTTCTTAGAAGTTCTACTAACACATGTAAATGTATTTACTTACATATGATACATATTGAGCCATCTGCTAATATATTTATATTTTTATAAATCATATAGAAATGAGCAATTTAAAAATGTTGATAAGATGAAATGAGTAATATTTAATTGTAGTATTTGTTAAATGTATATAAACTATTTCAGAAAGATTAGGTAGAGTTGCTATTTTTTCATCAAAAACGTTTAACTCTTTGAGATATAACAATTCAAATATCTGAGTCTAAGAAGAGCATATTTTGATGCATGGTTTAATAATTCTCATAGCTGTAAAAAGTTATGCAAACCCAAGCCAAAAAAAAAAAAGCCATTATTAGGCTGTTCTTAATTAACATATTCATTCTTTAATTTCAGCCACACACTATTCAAAAAATTTGCTGGAATATGGCTAGTTAAATAGACATCTTTTCTGATATCAGTTGTCCTAGGAAACTACTTCTAATGGCTTTTGTTTTACATTTTTTGAGCTGAGTGAACTCAGTTATGCTGAATGACCATAGAATACAGCCAAAGAAGCAATGTCAATCCATATAGTAAATATTAGTAATGCTGAATTGCTTTCATATTATCTAAAATATATGTAAATTTAAAGTCTTAATATTTCCTTAAATATCCCAAAAGACCCTTTTGTCCGTGATCACACCCTCATGACCAACAAATCTTCATGTTCTCTATTCTAAAAGTTTGAAAACTCAACTAACAAAGAAATCATGAATGTGAGATACTATTTGGGACAAGTCCTGTGTCTTTAGAGATCTTCAATGATTTATTCCCAAGAACAAACACTGTCCTCCCTTTAAAGATCTTAAATCTTTATAAGAAAAGCTGTAACCTCTAAAACGTATGCCATCGGTTCCCTTTCAAAGAGCCTTTTTTTGATTTTGATAATTTAGAAGTCTACAGTCTACTTTCTCTTCCTTTACTGAGTGACAGAATCTCACACCCCCTTCTCCTCCACTGCTAACCACATGCACATCTTAGAGAGTGTCTTAGGTGCAATTAGAAAGAACCTAAAATTGTAATCTGTTAAGGAACTGGGTGTAAAGATTCCAACCCTTATTAATGAGCATTCTCTTGCCTTCCTGCAGCAGTTCTTATAAACAAGCCAGTCTTGCATTTAAACGATGATCCTGTTCCTGTGATACTTTCTCCCATGGCAACAATATTGTGTGTGTGTGAGGGGCAGTAGAGAAGGCAGGTGGGAGAGGGGTTTCCTTCCTTCCTTTGAGGTTCAATTGTCTGAAAATGGTTAGTTTAAAAAAAATTCTTTAAAAATAATATGCCTATTTGTTTTTAAAAAATAGTTTAACTATTCCTTCATTCTTATTAGCTAGGTTACAGGAAAGATCTTTTAAATGAATAAAATAAAAAATTAAAATGTCAATGAATGGTTCTGAAGTCCTAGCCTTGTTTAGTAATTTTGCTGCATGCCTTTTTCCTTCACGAATTGTGAAAAGGTCACATCTGATTGAAAAGCCCATCAGCGCGAATATCAGATTCAACAATACAACAAAAAGAAGATAAAGATGTATAATTCAGCTGACAGCCACGTTTGGTTATTTGATGCTTGTCGGCTCCCAGAAACCTTATCTTTATTTGGAAGCACCTACTAAAAGATTCTTCAGTGACTTCCTATCACAGCATAAGCATTATTGTGCACTTAATGTGATTTCCTGCTGTCTCTCGGAACAAATGAAAATGAGTTCAAACCATGAAATGATGTGAAAGGCATATCTAAAAGCCAATGGCCAAGCTTAAAAAAAATTTTTTTTGCCCAAAAACAGTACTAAACAAAAAATTTTTAAGCACTATCTACAAAATAGACTTAGACTTCTATAAAAATACTTATTTCAAATAAAAGGAAATAAAATTTCCTATTTTCTTTTAATTTTGAGGGAAAAAATCTAAAATCTTGTTTGAATGAGTTCCTCAGGCACAACAGACTTTTCTCTATCACCCAGAATGTGAATCAAGATTGCATGCTAAATCACTGCTTATTCAATCTATTCCATGCAAGCATAAACAAGAACACAACAAACAGCTAAGAAACTATTGCCAGACTGTATTTCCAAGCCTCTTGAAAATTATTTCACACCGTATGCTAAACATATCAAATTCCATAGGAAATAGGAATTGAAGCAATGGGACAGCTGTCCAGATAGTTTAGTTTCAAACCTTGTTAAAATTCAAAATGTTAATAAATGGTGGGCTTGGTTCTCAATAAGGCACTACCTATAGAGACATAGTCTGACCAAGTTTTATTTCCTGATGCCACAGTATAACCCTCTTGAAGAAGGATTGTCAGCCTAGGGGTCAGGTATATTCTGAAATAGCCTCGGATTATTTGCCAGGGCCACACTGGCCCAAGTCTTAAAAAACACCAGGAATGGGAGTGCTCCCTTATATCCCTCAATGATATAAATTTTAAAAAATATGTAAACTTTAAGTTAATTGAAAGTGACAAAGAATAGATTGGTAAGCCATGTTTGTTTGCTTGTTTTTGTTGTTTGGATTATGTATTCATTTGTTTTAAAGTAATTTAAATTAATTGGTTAATATTCTGAAAATACCAAAAAATACCTCAAAGAAAACATATGTTTTCAAGTATATATAGTCATACAATAAATTTTTATTTACTCCCCACTGGTGGACCAGAAATATATTGGAGACTGAAAGATCTAGTGAGCAAGACCTAATCCTTGACCCAAGGAGATTTTTATTCTAGAGCAAGAGATTGACAACTGGACAGGCAACTAAGTGCCATAACGTATGTGATAAAGGACAATTGGGAAAATGAAAAAAATATATATTCAGTTCAACTTAGGTGGGAATGAGACTAGTCAGGATAGTCTTTGTAGTCTAAGTAGTACTCAGAAGAATTTACTGAAGGGAATAGACAGGAGGATGAGAGAAGAGAGGATTTCAGATGATATAAATCGCTCACAATGTGTTGAGCATAGAGCACTGAGCAAATGTGGATGGTGAAAGTATTTCAATATGGCCAAAGTATAGATATCGAGAGGGAATTTGACAAAAGATAAAACTGAAGACCTAAGAAGGTTATGAATTGATCTTGTTAAGTTTGAACTTCATCTTAAGAACAAAGATGAGCCATCTCAACAAAGCTCAGTGATGGGCATTAATGTGTGTATTATACTAAAAGGAATTTGAAATTCAAAAATCAAATGTGAATTCCAAGGTAATTTAGTGTACCAGTCTGAGTTCTGGAAAGAAACAGATGGCAGGGGCGCCTGGGTGGCTCAGGGGGTGCCTGGGTGGCTCAGTCGTTAAGTGTCTGCCTTCAGTTCAGGGCATGATCCCAGAGTCCTGGGATCAAACCCCACATCAGGCTCCTCCACTGGGAACCTGCTTCTTCCTCTCCCACTCCCCCTGCCTGTGTTCTCTCTCTTGCTGGCTGTCTCTCTCTCTGTCAAATAAATAAATAAAATCTTTAAAAAAAAAAAAAAGAAAGAAAGAAACAGATGGCAAATTCCAACAAGGTGACTGAGGAGACTTGAATAAAGGCACTATTTATAAAGCTGAGTTCAGGGTGTAGGGAAATCAACAAAGCACAGGTCTAAGTAGGAAGTGCTTGACATGTCTAGGCTGAAAGGACCATGGAGACAAAGAGTTACCAGAACCCAGAAAGAAAAGATACACAGAGAGGCCATCTGACATTTGGTAAAGAAAAATCTCTTACCCACTGTGACCAGCAGGAAAAGAGGAGGGGAAATGAAAACCTTGATTCCATTTTGCTTTGGTTGAACCCAACTGGATGCCAGAGGTTATGGGAGCCCTCTGGTGCAGCCTTAAGACATAAAGCATGGTGGAGAAAGGAAGAAAGAGGATATAAAGAGGCAAAAGAGACAAACTACAAGCAGGAAATCACTAACAGAGCTCCAACTTAAGCTTGGTCCTCTGTCTCCAATTCTAATATAATATACATATATAAATTATATATATATATAATAAATTATATATATAGATTACACATTATAAATACATACAACATATATGTAAAGCATTAAATCATCAAGAATAAATGTTATTTTCATAGGCTGCTATCCTTTTCCATTTCTATATAATGAAGAAAGTCCATTAAGATATTCAAAGAGTGAAATTATTTTTTAAAAAATACTTGAAACTCAGGCACCTGGGTGGCTCAGTTGGTTAAGCGTCTGCCTTCGGCTCAGGTCATGATCCCAGGGTCCTCAGATAGAGTTCTGTGTCAGGCTCCCTGCTCAGTGGGCAATCTGCTTCTCCCTCTACTCCTACCCCCTGTTTGTTCTCTCTCTCTCTCTCTCTTACTCTCTCTCTCAAATAAATAAGAAATCTTTAAAAAAATACTTGAAACTCATGGAAAATTAAGAACTGTGCCATAGAATTTAGCCAGTTCTATGTGCCTTTATCATCCCATAAAGAATCCAGTGATCTTGGTGCTGTAAGTAATAATAGAAAAGAATAAATCTATGTTTGTTTTAAATGGAAATGACTATAAAAATACCTTGAATTTCACATTAAAATTTCTAAGGTAATTGGAATACATGTCATTTCAAATTCATTTACTTTCATAGTAAACTAATTTACCAGTGTAAAGTGCCTTAAGGAATGAATAAAATTTGTTTTATGATTTCCCTTTTCTTTAAAATACTAAAGTACACTTTTCTACCTTCAATAAATTAGACAAGTTTAATTTTATCATATTGATCTTTAGATAAATGTAACCAAAGTTTTTTAACTGCATATTTTCAAAAGACAATACTTGGTCCAATACAATGCACTGTAATAAATTGAAAAAGAAACAAACTATGGAAGTTAATAAATTATTTTAGTAATGAAAAAGAGGATCATTCTTCATGAAGCATTCTATATAACAGCTTCTGAGAAGAATAACAAAATTAAAGTGTAGAAATGATCACAGAAACACTTAACTGGAAGATCAGAGATAATTATTTCATTTCTACTAAGGCATAAACTAGCTTGTTAACATGTTCAAATCACCCAACTTCCCAAGGCCTCCGTTTCTTCTTTGGAAAGTGAGGGAGTTAATTAAATGACCATTGAGATTCACTCCAGCTCTGAAATCCTAGGATTCCTGCATAATAAAAACAGCCACTTAAATTAAATATGTTATACCAGTAATATAGAAGCAAAGAGCCCTGGGTTCTGGTTCCTCCATAAGATGTTATCAAAATTTAAAACACTAAGTCTCAGCCTATTCACATGTAAAAAAAGGACAATATATTAAATTCCTCATAGAATTTTTGGGAGAATTAAATTTAAAAATTGTATGTGAAGTGAGTCTAAAAGATAGTTAATATTTCTATATAAGAAAACTAATAGATACCACTGCCATTCTATGAATTTGAAATTGTAGTAAACATTCTCTACCCTGTTTCCTTCATGGTAACATTTTTTAAAATCTCACTGAATGTTGCTTATAGTCCCTCAGGGACTATGACTATTGAAGAAATTACTTGTGTTTTATGGTTTGATCAGACATATCATGTTCAGTAGAGCAAAAATGAAAAGTATAAACACACAAATGCTACTGAGGATAAAATGGCGACTAACAAGAGCTGCTGGCTCCTCTCTAACACCCCATTCCCAACCTCGTTCCAGTGAAGTCCTCAAAATGTGATGAAAGTTTAGAAATGGGAAAAGTTAGTGAAATTCTGTAAGAATCTCCAGGAAGGCAACATTTATTTGGATTCCATTCAAGGAGCTGCCTACCCAGAGTGGAAGAGGGGCAGGTAATACCAGGAAGCTTCCCCTGGGGAAAATATTTTTGGTTATACATATCTTTTATGCACTTTTTCTCTGGGAGGATCATCACTTGTCACTTGCTACAGAAAAGGCTGGAAACACCTGCAGTAACTGAACTCTAATGGCAGATGGGAGTGTAATCTCAGGCAAAATTCACTCATTCCTGCTGGGTGGTGAGTAAATAAGAGGTACAGGTATGACAAATGGCCCTCAAGGGCTACCTCCACCAGTTCTACTCCAACATACAAACCCAGTTCTCAATAAACTCTTAAAAATGGGCATTATCTGGAGATAGAGTCTCTGAAAAGGAGATACATGGAAAACTACAACCTTAGATTATACTGTCAGAGACACTCCACTCTGAAGTTCAGTTCTTTCCCACTTTTAACTCTTCAGGCTCTGGCAAAGCTAGGACCTCAATGGTAGTCCTTTGGGAAAACAATACTATGTTGCTGATACCCACAGAGAAATATGAGCTTTCAGGGAATGTGACAAGGCTTTTGACATCCCTAGAGTACAAATATTACAGAACAATATAATCATCCAGAAAAACACATACACAATAAAGCCAAATTCTCCTTCCAAATGAAAGAATTAAAATGACACTGAATGAAAAGTAAGAGAGAATGGTAACATGACTGATGCACAAGCATTTAAAAGAAGAAAGTTGGAAATACAGGGTACACAAACATATTAATTTCTATAAAACATTGAAAAGAAGTGGTGAATAACAAAATGAACACAGTAGAAGAATGTATCATGAGCTGGAAGATGAGATAGAAAAATTTCCCAGGAAATATCAGGAAAGGAAATAGAGATTATAATGTCAAGTTAAAACATAGGTGGGTAGAAACAGAAGTGTCAAAATCTGTATAAGGTACTCACAAAGAAGAAAATAAAATAAAGAAGAAGAAATATCTAAAAGATATTAACTCAGAAACTACCAAAATTAAGCCATTTGAAAAGTAACATCTGAGAAGATGGGAAAAGCCTATATATTTAAAAATTGTGAAGTGGAATATATAAGAAGATGAAACCTAAACAAAGATAGTGAAATTTCAAGAATTCCAAAATAAAGAAAAATTTCTAACACACTTTCAGAGAGAGAGAAAAGATAAAAGAATCAAATCCGCAATATATTTCACAACAGCAATATGGACTGTAAGAAGAAAATGGTGTAATAGAGACAAGGCACGGAAGGAAAATGACAACAAATTCAGAATTTTATGTCTAGCTAATGCAGCATTTGAATACCAGGATAGAATAAAGATATTCTCAGTCACATAAAGCCTTAGGCTGTTTCCGCACAAAGAACACCTTTGAAAACCATTTTATATTTTAGCGTGAACAATTAATCCAAGAGATGTACAATTAACAAGGATAAGTAAGTAAATAACTTAGAAAAAGAGACAACTCACTGTGCATCTGGATCACAGTGGGTTTGTGATAACTCACCTCAGCCTCTGAGGGCATTTTCTTTCTTTTTTTTTTTAAGATTTTATTTATTAATTTGAGAGAAAGGAAGAGACAGTGAATGAGAGGGAGAAGGAGAGAGAATCTGAAGCAGATTCTGACTCGGGGCTGAATCCCACAACCATGAGATCAGGACCTGAGCTGAAACCAAGAGTTGGACAGACGCTTAACTCACAGTCACCCAGGCACACCTCTTAGGGCATTTTTCATCTCAAGATGTTACTACCACAGTGCACTGTTACTGATTTGTCGGCTAGCCTGATTTCCATGTAATAGGAGCCAATTCAGAGCTAGGACACTTGGAATATTTTAGTTATATAAAAATTAATGAAGAGTGTTTATTAAATGGTTGATACTCAATGAATAATATATTTAACACTTATAAATTTCACCTGATAAGTTTTGCTCCCAATAAAAAAAATTAATGAAGTATCATCTTTCCAGGTCAATGATAGACAAATCATATCCATACAAGAAAAAAAAATCAGGTTCTTTATTTCTGGTCATATTTGTCAGTGATCTGAGCTTCAGCAAAAGAGAGGACAGTAACAAAGAGCTGCCGAGTCAGATGATCATCTGTACATTTAGAAGACATTTGTATATTGTATTAATTTTCATCATAAATAAAAGTCATGTGCTGCTTCTGGCTTTGAGCTGGACTAGAGGCTCTGTTCCCATCACAAGGTTTTTGCCCTTTCTCTTGATTCACTAAAAATTTTGAAACCTGAGGATTTTCAGTCCATTTGTCATCAACTTTTTGGGTGCATACAAAAGAATTCATTCTTAATATGAAAATGGTGCTTCTTGTATAAATTACAGACTTTTTCCCACAGAGACAAAAGAATACAGATCTTAAAAAAACTGTCCCACTCATGTTGAAATTACGAAAAAGTGACAATCATAAATGAGTATCTGAATAATTTAAAACCTAAAATTAGTTGCTTCAATTGTCATAATCACATACATCTAGTTTCTAGTTTTGTTAGTCAAAAATTTTCCCTCAATGAAAAAAAAAAATCCCATTTGGCTATGAAGGGTTGGGAGACTTGATCTGAGTATTAGAATTATCTCTAGCAATTCTTTAGGTATAGTCATATGTTTCACATTTTAACGAGTATACAATTTACTTTCTAAATTTAACCTAAAAAGGGATTTAGATTTTAAAATCAACATTATCAGATATTTCTCAATAAGAATTCATACTCTGGAGAATGATAAGAATCATTGAAGAAAACCGTTATTCTATTCTATTCTCGTAGAATCTATTAGTTTTTTTTTTTATTTTTACTGAATCTAATAATCTCCTTGATAGCAGTTTTTCTTCAGTTCAAGATCAAGCTTACAATTAGGTGTCATATCTTTTCAGTTCCTTTTAACTGGATAAGTTCCTCAGTCTTTCTTTGTCTTATAGGACATTGAAATTTTTTCCTGAAAACTCTCTACTCCCATCTTTTTAAATACAATATTCCTCACTTTGTTTGTCTGATATTTCCTCATGATTATTCAGGTTATACATTTCTAGTTAGAATACAACATAAGTGTTGTGTTCTTCTCAAGATATCACATTCGGAAGTACATTAAATCCATCCGTCCCTATTTCTGAAATTAATTTTGATTTCCTATTCAAGGTACCATTCTATTCCTCTAGTATATAGCTTTTCCCTCCTTACTAACAAGGAATTTGTGGGGGATGTTCTTTTTTTTTAAGATTTATTTATTTGAGAGAGAGAGAGGGAGAGAGCATGTACCTGTGAGTGAGAGGAGGGGTAGGGGGAGAGAATCTTCAAACGGACTCCCCATTTAGCGTGCATCCCAACCCCGGTGCTTGATCTCATGACCTGAGCCAAAACCAAGAGTTGGACGCTTATTCAACTGAGCCACCCAGGTATCCCTGGGTGACATTATTTGGAATCAGACACATATCCAAATCTTCATCAAGATTTCTCTTAGAATAAGCATTTATTGATGATTCTTGCTGACCCAATTTTTACTGAAATGTTTTTTTAAAATGGGGGATTTCCACCTCTAACACTTCCCCATATATAACAGTCAGCATTGGGATCTGCTGTGAACAAGATTCCCATTCTCCCTCCTTCCACATTTATTCTTAATCTAATACTGATGTGGAAATAAGGACTCATGGATTCTAATTTTTCTAATCATTTATAATTAATTACTCTCCTTTATTCTTTAATGCTCAGATTGTCATTGCTTTGGCAAGCGGGAGTGTGGCAGGTCTCATCATTGTGTTAGTACTTTCTAACATAATGAGAAGTTCCAGGCTTATCTTCTCTGCCCCAGCTCTGTATTCAACAACCCTTCAAGGAGCCCTGATTCCTTTTATTAGAGCGTGGTATTATCTGGGTGCTTCATGTGCTCCTGAATACCCAGGTGTCTTTGTTTCTAGACTTTTTCAGTGGACAGAGTTGGGAAACCTATGCATGTTTATAAAGCCATACATATACCAACATACATAAATTTATAAGCATATACAAATATATAGATACCTAAATACATAAACATACACCTGAATACACACATACACGTTTCAGAAATCAAGAGTTCATTCCCATCCTTCAATTGCTATCCATCCTCACATGGTTCACCCTTGTCTTCCCACATTTTATATTTTTATCTCCCTCTTTCCTCAGTGAGAGCTCTGTCTCCCAACAATACTGACACATTTACACATTTGCTCAGTCAGGATTACTTCACCCATACTACTATGAAAGCAACCCTACTTTATAAAAAGTTTGGTGTTTGCTGCTCAAGACCAAGATTATATACTTGAACATTGTGCTCATAAAACTCTCAACCCCAGATATCCATATCACTCACTTCCCTCTTCTACTATTCATAATGACATACCTTAGACAAGACTCTTAATTTCTCTGGGTTTCAGTCTTCTCATTTGTGAAACAGGCATGACAACAATTCTCACTTCATAGGGTTGGTGTGAGGAATGAATGAGACAAAAACATTCACATAATACTCAATGCTGAAAGCCCTCCATAATTGATCTGTAGTCAAAGAAAGGAGAAAAGAATCTGTAGACTCTTTTGTCTTAGTGGTAATAGTGGTGGTGGTGATAATAGAATTAAAATGTTGATTTATTGAAAAATCAGTCTATTTCACCAATTCTTAAAATATACTGTAAATTTAGACCTGATTTCAGAGAATGACAATCCATTCCCAACATGGCAAATATGAACTTTATTCAAAAAATACTCACTGTGTCTGCTATTTACTAGGTGTTAGATTTAAAAATATAAATAAGACATATTCCCAGCCTTTGAGTGTTTATAATATAATATGCAGATGGAGATAGGTGAAGTAATTCTCAACACAAGTTATTGTAAAAAATAAGTATGCTGCTAAGGGGGTTGAGATTAGGGAGAATGTGTTAGAGCCAGAAATAGAGTATCTATGATTACAAATGGAGCTCAGACTATTTCTATAGTATTTATAATATCCACCCAAACATTGCTGTCAGAAATTGTAGAGCATTTTCTGTAATGAAATAATATTCTAAAATTACAGTGAAATTGCTTGTAGTAATTGTTCCACATTAAAAATGAGGGAACTGAGATAATTTCTATGATATCAAATTAAATTACAGCCCTTTCTTGGCTATGACTTGCAACTTAATTTTTAAATGATGCAACATTCTATGAAATTCTACTTACCCATGATTTATTTTATCAAGCAAGCCCTGAGACTCTAAAGAATCTCGACCCAGATTCTCTCTCTCATTGGCTTACTATTTATAAAAACAATTTAAGCTCAATGAAAAAGAGGTTTTGAATTGAACAACAACAACAACAAAATATTACTTTTTTTTACAAGGTCTACCAAATGACTAATACATTGCACTAGAGAATTATCAGTAATCTTATTTGGGTTTTTTTTTTTTTTGAGATATAATTGATATGTAACTTTATTTTAGTTTCAGGTGTACACGGTAATGATTCAACACATGTAAATATTGCAAAATGATCACCATAAGTCTACTTAACAGCTTTCACCACACTTAATTACACATTTTTTTCTTGTGATAAGAAATTTTAAGATCTATTCTCTTAGCAACTTTCAAATATAAAATATGGTGTTATTAACTATTGTCATCATGTGTATTACATCCCAGGACTTATTTATTTTATAATTGGAAATTTGTACCTTTTGATCACCTTCACCTATTTTGTACACCCTCCCCAACCCCCCAACATCTAGCAGCCATCAATCTGTTCTCTGCATCTATGAATTAGATTTTGGTTTTGGTTTGTTTTCTTGATGGGGTTTCAACATCTGATTCTCCTAGACAGTCTCTAAAAGTTTCCCAAATGTCATACAAAAAGAAAGCTAAGCTCTTACATGGAAATATTCTCTAATAAGTATTTTCCCTAAAGGAAATATTTGGTGACCTTTTCATGACCTAAACAATAAAGTTCTAAATGCATTTCCTGGTATCAAACACTATCCATCATTTGACAACTATTTTAGTCTTTACAACTTCCTTTTATGAAATTTATGCTTCACTCAAACTAAAAATCACCATTCTCCTCACATTCTAGCTCTTCTTGCATCATTCTTTGTTTATTCTATTCTCTCTACACTTCTTTTAAGGTCTCTCATATCACTTAAATTAACTTGAAGTGACTTGAGAGATGAAAGGGAAATGATTATGCACATCCGAAATAATCTAGTGGGAGAGGCACACACACAATGTATATGAACATGTAATTTAATAGTCCCTAGGTAGTTTATTACAGACAGAGACCAAATCGTTTATTTTCATGCCCTCCATTCTCAATTCTCATCTTTTGTTTCTTTTCTTTTTTCTTCCTTCCTTTCCATTCTTTTTCTTTTTAATGTTACTTATTTTTTTTAATTTTCCATGTATTAATTTCAAAAATATTTATTGAGTATCTACTACACACCAACACCTGCTATAGGTGCTGTTATAGACAACAAATACACTCTGGTAAAGAATTCAAAATCAATCCTTGCTTGTATAACTTTTACTCAATGGCTTTTGTAAGTGCCTAGGCAGCTGTTGACATACTAGTGAGAGATATAAATAAACAAATAAATAAGTAGCTATATAATATGATGGTAAAGTATATTAAGTACTATAGAGAAAGAATAATTCCCAACAGGGATGAAAAGCAGTGATTATTTAGATAATTTAGCAATATTCTCACTGAAGGATAACATAGACATGAAAATATTTAGGCGGGCGTTCAAGATGGCAGAGGAGCAGGAGACCTAAAGTTCGTCTGGTCCCAGGAATTCAGCAAGAGAGCTACCAAACCATTCTGAATACCTATGAACGCAACTGGAGAACGAAGAAAAGAGTAGCAGAAACTCTATGAGCAGAAAAGCGACCACTTTCTGCAAGGAGGAGAAAAGATGGCAGAGGAATAGGAGACCCTTTCTCAGCTGGTCCCGAGTCGAGCTGGATACCTACCGGACCATCCTGAACACCCACGGAATCAGCCTGAGATTCAGGAAGATACACCTGGATCTCTACAAACGAACATCTCCACCGCTGAGTATTGAGGTACGAAACGAGGAGCTGTGAATCTGTGCACAGTTATAGGAAGATAAACGGAAGGGGGATGGAGCCTCCATGCTCAGGCGCCGGGAAGCAGTAGTCCCTTGTTCTGGGGAGCGGGCAGACTGGCACCCGCGAGAGAGCGGACTGAGACCCTGAGCCTGGGAACGCACGTGACCAGACTGAAAACCGGAGCTCCGGAGTGCTCACTGGAACCAGATAAAATCCGGGAGCTGGGGAGCGCGCGCGTGTCCTAACTGAAAACAGAAGCTCCAGACTGCACACTCGAACTAGACTGAAACCGAGAGCTCGGGAGTGCACGCGACCAGACTGAAAACCGGCGCTCCAGAGCGCACGCGAACCACACTGAAACAGGGAGCTCGGGAGCGTGCGTGGGAACCAGGGGCGTCGGGCGGTGTTAGAAGTTCAAAGGACAGAGACACGCTGGCCCTGGAAGTGAGGGTTGGGACACACGCTGTGGGGCGCACATCCCGGGACGCTGCAGGGTTTTTAGCAGCACCAATAGTAACACAGTTAAAGTGGCCAAGAGAGCTCAGTGGAGAGCGGATTGTGATCTCTCTGTTCTGAGACAGAGGCTAGCATAGGGCCACTGCTGCTCTGACTCTCAGAAGAGGCACAGAAAACCGCCAGGGAAAACTGCCAGAGAACAAAAGTCTGGAAACACCAGCTCACATTGTGCCCATCCCCATCCCCCCTCGCAGGGGACACGGAGACTCTACCCAAACAGGGTTTCCTGAATATCAGCATGGCAGGCCCCTCGCCCAGAAGGCAGGCTGAAAAATCAGGAATCCGACAGCCCTAAGGTCCTTATAAAACAAGTGCACACTGCCTGTGTCCTGGTCAAAAACTTGGGCTCTGGGCATCCCCACAACCTCTCCTCATCAGAATGACGAGAAGGAGAAATCCCCCCAGCAAAGAAAAGATAATGAGTCTGTGGCCTCTGCCACAGAACTGATGGATATGGATATAATCAAATTGTCAGAAATAGAGTTCAGAGTAACAGTGGTCAAGATGATGTGTAGGCTTGAAAAAACTATTAATAAAAATATTAACGAGAACATAGAATCTCTAAGGGCAGAAATGAGAGCGAGTCTGGCAGAAATTAAAAATGCTATGAATCAAGTGCAGTCTAAACTAGGCGCTCTGACACCCAGGGTAAATGAGGCAGAAGAACGAATTAGTGAATTGGAGGATGGGATGGTAGAAGAGAAAGTTAAAATGGAAACTTGCCTCAAAAAAAATCCAATTTCAAGAATGTAGATTACAGGAGATTACTGACTCAATGAAACATTCCAATGTCAGAATCATTGGCATCCCCGAGGGGGTGGAGAAAGAGAGAGGTCTAGAAGAGATATTTGAACAAATCGCAGCTGAGAACTTCCCTAATCTGGCAAAGGAAACAAGCATTCATGTCCAGGAAGCAGAAAGGACCCCTCCCAAGGTCAATGAGAACAGACCTACATCATGTCACGTCATAGTGCACTATTCGCAAATATTAGATCCAAGGATACAGTATTGTTCTTTCATTCCTCTTTTCCTCTCACTGTCTTCCTTTGGGTTTCACTGATTTTGGGGGGGGGTGTTTTGATTCCTTCCTCATTTTCTTTTGTGTACCTTCTATGGGTGTGTGTGTGTGTGTGTGTGATCATGGCACTTACATAAAACACTTTATAGTTATAATCATCTATTTTATGATAATAACCACTTAACTTCAGTCACACACATAACTTTTTAAAATACTTTTGTCTTTTGACTTTATAACTGAATTAAAAGTGATTTATTCTTCTGCATGTGGCTGTCCAATTTGCCAAAACCATTTGTTGAAGAGACGGTCTTTTTCCCATTGGCTATTCTTTCCTGATTTGTCGAAGATTAGTTGACCATAGAGTGGAGAGTCCATTTCTGGGTTCTTTTTCTGTTCCATTGACCTATGTATCTGCTTTTGTACCAGTATGCATACTGTCTTGATGAGTACAGCTTTGTAATACAGCTTCAAGTTTGGAATTGTGATGCCTCCAGCTTTGGTTTTCTTTTTCAACATACTTTTGGCTATTCAGGGTCTTTTATGGTTTCATACAAATTTTAGGATCATTTGTTCCAGCTCTGTGAAAAATGTTGATGGTATTTTGACAGGGATTGCATTGAATGTGTGGATTGCTTTGGGTGACATAGACATTTTAACAATATTTTTTCTTCCAATCCTTGAGCATGGAATGTTTTCACATTTCTTTGTTTCTTCCTCAATTTCTATCATAAGTGTTCTATAGTTTTCTTTTTTTTTTAAGATTTTTATTTATTTATTTGACAGAGACAGATAGCCAGTGAGAGAGAACACAAGCAGGGGGAGTGGGAGAGGAAGAAGCAGGCTTCCAGCAGAAGAGCCTGATGTGGGGCTTGATCCCGGAACGCAGGGATCACGCCCTGAGCCGAAGGGAGACGCTTAACGACTGCACCAACCAGGCGCCCCTGTTCTATAGTTTTCTGAGTACACATCCTTTACCTCTTTGGTTAGGTTTATACTTAGGTATCTTGTGGGTTTTGGTGGAATTGTAAATGAAATCAATTCCTTGATTTCTCTTTCTTCTGTCTTAATGTATAGAAATGCAACTGACTTTTGTGCATTGATTTTATATCCTTCAACTTTACTGAATTCCTGTATCAGTTCTAGCAAGTTTTTGCTGGAGTCTTTTGGGTTTTCTACATAGAGTATCATGTCATCTGTGAAGAGTGAAAGTTTGACTCCTTCTTTGCTGATTTGGATCATTTTTTTAATACCATACACAAAAAATAAACTCAAAATGGATGGAAGGCCTAAATCTGAGTCAAGAATCCATCAAAATCCTGGAGGAGAATGCAGGCAGCAACCTCTTTGACCTCAGCCATAGCAACTTCTTGGTAGACATGTCTCCAAAGCCAAGAGAAACAAAAGCAAAAATGAACTATTAGGACTTCATCAAGATAAAAAGCTTTTGCACAGCAAAGGAAACAGCCAACCAAACTAAAAGGGAACTGACAGAATGGGAGAAGATTTTTGCAATCTTATCAGATAAAGGGCTAGTGTCCAAAATCTAGAAAGAACTTATCAAACTTAATACCTGAAAGCCAGAAAATCCAGTCAAGAAATGGGCAGGAGAAATGAACAGACATTTCTCCAAAGAAGACAACCACATGGCCAACAGACAAGTGAATAATGCTCAACATGACTGGCATCAAGGAAATTCAAATCAAAACCACGATGAGATACCACCTCACCCCAGTCAGAATAGCTAAAATTAACAACTCAGGAAACAACAGATGCTGGCGAGGATGTGGAGAAAAGGGAACCCTCCTACACTGTTGGTGGGAATGCAAACTGGTATAGCCACTCTGGAAAATAGGGAGGTTCCTCCAAAAGTTAAAAATAGAGTTACCTGATGATCAGAAATTGCACTAGTAGTTATTTATCCAATGGATACAAACAGTGATTCGAAAGGGCACATGCACCCCAATGTTTATAGCAACACTATCAACAATAACCACATTATGGAAAGGCCCAAATATCCATCAACTGATGAATGGGTAAAGAAGATGTGGTGTGTATATATATACACAATGAATATTACTCATCCATCAAAAGGAATGAAAACTTGATTTTAAAAGTAGCATGTTGCTGGGGAGAAGGAATAAGATGGTGGGGGAATAGGGGACCCCTTCTTCAGCTGGTCCCCTGAATCGAGCTAGATATCTACCAGAGCATCCTGAACACCCATGAAATCAGCCTGAGATGCAGGAAGATACATCTGGATCTCTACAAATGAACATCTCCAGCGCTGAGAATTGAGGTAGGAAGCGGGGAGCCATGAATCCACGCACAGATATCGGAAGATAAACGGAAGGAGGAGGGAGACATCGTGCTCGGACTCCAGGAAGCAGTAGCCACCTGCCCTGGGGAGCGGGCTGGACTTCCGGACCAGCACCCGCGAGAAAGCAGATTGAGACTGTGAGGCTGGGAATGCGCATGCGACAAGACTGAAATTCGGAGCTCCAGAGCGTTCACCTGAGCTAGACTGAAACTGGGAGCTTGGGAGTGTGCGCACGTCCAAACTGAAATCAGGAACTCTGGAGGGCACACTCGAACTAGACTGAAACCAGGAGCTCAGGAGCGCGCACGTGACCAGACTGAAAACCGGTGCTCCAGAGTGCACGTGAAACACACTGAAATAGGGAGCTCGGGAGTGCACGTGGGAACCGGGGGCGGCTTGTGGTGTTAGAAACACAAAGGACAGAGATGTGCCAGCCCTGGAAGTGAGGGCTGGGAGAGCGGCTATGGGACGCACATCCCAGGATGCTGCGGGGTTTTTAGCAGCACCAATGGAAACAGAGAATGGCCAGGAGAGCTCAGTGGAGAGTGGACTGTGATCTCTCTGTTCTGAGACAGAGGCTAGGATATGGCCACGGCTGCTCTGACTCTCAGAAGAGGCACAGAAAACCGCAGGGAAAGCTGCCAGAGAACAAAAGCCCGGAAATACCAGTTCACATTGTGCCCGTCCCAATCCCCCCTCGCAAGGGATGGGGCAACTCTACCCAAACAGGGTTGCCTGAGTATCAGTGTAGCAGGCCCCTCCCCCAGAAGGCAGGCTGAAAAATCAAGAAGCCCACATCCCTAAGGTCCCTATAAAACAAGTGCACACTGCCTGGGTCCTGGTCAATAATTTGGGCTCTGTGCATCCCCGCAACCTCTCCTCATCAGAATGACGAGGAGGAGAAACCCTCAACAAAGAAAGGAGACAGAGACTGTGGCCTCCGCCAAGAAATGATGGACATGGATATAACCAAATTGTCAGAAATGGAGTTCAGAGTAACAGTGGTCAAGATGATGTGTAGGCTTGAAAGAAATATTAACGAAAATATTAACGAGAATATACAATATCTAGGGGCAGAAATAAGAGTGAATCTGGCAGAAATTAAAAATGCTATGTATCAAATGCAGTCTAAACTAGATGCTCTGACGGCCAGGGTAAATGAGGCAGAAGAACGAATTAGTGAATTGGAAGATGGGATGGTAGAAGAGAAAGTTAAAATGGAAACTTGGCTCAAAAAAATCCAATCTCAAGAACGTAGATTACAGGAGATTACTGACTCAATGAAACATTCCAATGTCAGAATCATTGGCATCCCTGAGGGGGTGGAGAAAGAGAGAGGTCTAGAAGAGATATTTGAACAAATTGTAGCTGAGAACTTCCCTAATCTGGCAAAGGAAACAAGCATTCATGTGCAAGAGGCAGAGAGGACCCCTCCCAAAATCAATGAGAACAGAACTACACCATGTCACGTCATAGTGCAATTTGCAAATATTAGATCCAAGGATACAGTATTGAAAGCAGCCAGGGGGAAGAAAATCCTTACGTACAGAAGGAAGAATATCAGAATAACGTCAGACCTATCTACAGAGACCTGGCAGGCCAGGAAGGGTTGGCAGGGTATTTTCAA
>NW_024424119.1:6576637-6585172 GCF_017311325.1 Ursus maritimus
TTTACTGTGAACTTTTAAAAATTATTTTATTTATTTATTTGAGAGAGAGAGAGAGAGCATGAGTGGGGGGGAGGCAGAGGGAGAAGGATCTCAAGCAGACTCAGCTGAGCTCAGACCTGATGTGGACTCAATCTCATGACCCTGAGATCATCTTGAGTGGAAATCAAAGTCAGATGTTTAACCAACTGAGCCACTCTGATGCCGCTTATTGAGACTTTTAAGATCATAAAGGAAGTTGAATCATTTTGAATTTTAAGATTATTATATGGATTTTCAGCTTTATTCCATTAATGTGAATTACACTTGATTTATTTTCTAAAGCTAAATCAATTTTGCTTTATTAGATAAACTCATTATGTATTTACTTATTATATATCACTGATTTCTCTGCTAATATTTTGTTTAGGAATTTTTTTATATATATTGTTCACGAGATAGGTTTACCTTTTATGTTCTTTTATTTTCATGACTTTGTCAGGTGTTTGTGTCAGTATTATAGTGGCTACATAAATGGGTGCACAGTGTCCTGCCACTGCTCTCAAGGAGTTGTTGTGATATATTAAAATTTGCCTGAGTCTCAGATATTTCTTATGCAAAATTTTTAATTATAAATCGAGTTTCTTTGAAGCGATAGTATATTCAGATTTTCTATTTTCTTCATCTTTAAAGTTGTATTTTTCATTTTGTCCAATTCATCTAAATCCAAATATTTTCATTTCTCCTTGTGGTCATTAGAGATAGTCTATATGATTTTAGTCTTATAAAGTTTGTTTAGGCCTGATTTATGACACGGGATACGTTTTGATTTCCAGTAAATTTCCATATGCACTTGAAAAGTACTTATAATCTGAACTTTTTTGTGGAATGTCTGATAAATGTCAATTAGGTAAAATTGGCAAATATTGTTCAAATCTATTCCTTTCTGACTTGCTTAAAGCTACTTTTTATGTTCCTTAAATAGGTGAAACCATATGATAATTGTCTTTCTCTGCTTGACTTATTTCACTTAGCATAATCTCCTCCAATCCAGTCCATGTTGCTGCAAATATTGAGAAATCGTTCTTTCTGATGGCTGAGTAATATTCCATTGTATATATGGACCACATCTTCTTAATCCAGTCATCTGTTGAAGGAGCATCTTGCCTTCCACAATTTAGCTATTGTGGACAATGCTGCTATGAACATTGGGGTGCATATGGCCCTTCTCTTCACTAAGTCTATATCTTTGGGGTAAATACCCAGTAGTGCAATTGCTGGATCATAGGGTAGCTCAATTTTAACTTTTGAGGGACCTCCACACTGTTTTCCAAAGTGGCTGCACCAACTTGCATTCCTACCACAGTGTAAGAGGGATCCCCCTTTCTCCACATCCTCTCCAACATTTGTTTCCTGACTTGTCCATTTTTGTCATTCTAACTGGTGTAATGTTGTATCTTAGTGTGGTTTTGATTTGAATTTCCCTGATGGCTAATGATTTTGAACATTTTTTTCATGTGTCTGTTAGCCATTTGTATGTCTTCATTGGAAAAGTGTCTGTTCATATCTTCTGCCATTTATTGATTTGACTATTTGTTTCATGTATTGAGTTTGAGAAGTTCTTTGTAGATCTTGATACAAGTCTTTTTATCTGTGGTGTCATTTAAAAATAACTTCTCCCATTCTGTGGGCTGCCTCTTAGTTTTCTTGACTGTTTCTCGCTGTGCAGAAGCTTTTTATCTTGATGAAGTCCCACGAGTTCATTTTATCTTTTTTTCTCTTGCCTTTGGAGATGTGTCATGAGAAAAGTTCTGGGCCGATGTCAAAGAGGTTGCAGCCTATGTTCTCCTCTAGGATTTTGATGGATTCCTGTCTCACTGAGGTCTTTCATCCATTTGTAGTTTATCTTTGTGTATGGTGTGAGAGAGTGGTCATTTTTCTTCTTTTGCATGTAGCTGTCCAGTTTTCCCAGCACCATTTATTGAAGAGACTGTCTTTTTCCACTGGATGTTTTTTCCTGCTTTGTCAAAGATTAGTTGCCCAAGAGGTGAGGGTCCATTTCTGGGTTCTCTATTCTGTTCCATTGGTCTATGTGTCTGTTTTTGTGCCAGTACCATGCTGTCTTTTGTGATCACAGCTTTGTAGTATAGCTTGAAATCCGCAACGTGATGCCCCAGCTTTTGTTTTTCCTTTTCAACAATTCCTTGGAGATTCAGGGCCTTTTCTGGCCACACAAATTTAAGGGCTGTTTGTTCCAGTTCTTTGAAAAATGTTATTGATATTTTGATCAGGATGGCATTGAAAGTGTAGATTGCTCTGGGTAGCATAGAGCATTTTAACTATGTTTATTCTTCGATCCATGAGCATGGAATATTTTTCCATCTTTTTGTGTCTTCTTCAATGTCTTTCAAGAGTGATTTGTAGTTTCTAGAATATAGGTCCTTTACGTCTCTGGTTAAGTTAATTCCGAGATAACGTATGATTTTTGGTGCTATTGTAAATGGAATGGATTCACTAATTTTTCTTTCTTCAGTTTCATTGTTCATGTATAGAAATGCAACTGATTTTGAGACATTGTTTTTGTATCCCACCACATTACTGAATTGTTCTATAAGTTCTAGTAGTTTGGGGGTGGAGTCTTTTGGGTTTTCCATATAAGTATCTATCATCTGCAAAGGAAACAGTTTGACTTCTTTGCCGATTTGGATACCTTTTATCCCTTTTTGTTGTCTGATTGCTGTTGCAAGGACTTCTAGTACTATGTTGAATAATAATGGTGGGAGTGGGCATCCTTGTCGTGTTCCTGATCTTAAGGGAAAGGCTTTCAGCTTTTCCCTGTTGAGAATGATATTTGCTGTAGGCTTTTCATAGATGGTTTTTATGAAATTGAGGAATGTACCCTCTATCCCTACTCTCTAAAGGGTTTTAATCAGGAAAGGATGCTGTATTTTGTCAAATGCTTTTTCTGCCTCAATTGAGAGGATCATATGGTTCTTGACTCTTTTCTTGTTGATATGATCTATCACACTGATTGATTTGCGAATGTTGAACCACCCTTGCATCCCAGGGATGAATCCCACTTGGTCTTGATATATAATCTTTTTAATGTACTTTTGGATCCTATTAGCCATGATCTTGTTAAATTTTTGGCATCCATATTCATCAGGGAAATCGGCCTGTAATTCTCCTTTTGAGGGTCTTTGCCTCGTTTGGGGATCAGGTAATACTGGCCTCATAGAATGAGTTTGGTAGTTTTCCTTCTGTTTCTATTTTTGAAACAGCTTCGGAGATATAGTATTATTTCTTCTTTGAATGGTTGGTAGAATTCCCTGGGGAATCCATCAGGCCCTGGACTCTTGTTTTTGGCGAGGGTTTTGATCACTGCTTCAATCTCTTCATAATTAATTGGTCTGTTTAAATAATCAATTTCTTCCTGTTTCAGTCTTGGTAGTTTATAGGCTTCCAGGAAGACATCCATTTCTTTCAGGTTGTTTAATTTATTGGCATAAAGCTGTTGATAAAAGTTTCTAATGATCCTTCCAATTTCATTGGCGTTGTTCGTGATCTCTCCCCTTTCATTCATAATTTTAATAATTTGGGTCCTTTCTCTATTCTTTTGAATAAGTCTGGTCAGTGGCTTATCGATCTTATTGATTCTTTCAAAGAACCAGCTTCTAGTTCTGTTGATCTGCTCTACTGTGCTCCTGGTTTCTAATTCATTGATCTCTGCTCTAATCTTAATCACCTGCCTTCTCGTGCATGGGTTAGGCCTATTCTTCTGTTCCAGCTCCAGCTTCTTGAGGTGAGAATATAAAAACTGCATTTTTAGATTTTTCTATTCTTTTGAGTGAGGCTTGGATGGCTATTATCCTTTGCAGTGTCCCACAGGTTTTGGACCGATGTGTTTTCATTCTCATTGGTCTCCAGAAATTGTTTAAACTGATTTTTAATTTCCTGGTTTACCCTATCATTTTTGAGCAGGATGGTTCTTAGTTTCCAAGTGTTTGAGTTTCTTCCAAATTTTTCCTTGTGATTGAGTTCCAATTTCAAAGCATTGTGGTCTGCGAATATGCAGGGAATAATCTCAGTCTTTTGGTATCGTTTAAGACCTCTTTTGTGACCCAGTGTATGGTCTCTTCTGGAGAAAGTTCCATGTGCATTCGAAAAGAATGAGTATTCTGTTGTTCTGGGGTGTATTGTTCTATATATATCTACAAGGTCCATCTGTTCCAGTATGTCATTCAAAGCTCTTGTTTCTTTGTTGATTTTCTGCTTAGGTGATCTGTCCATTGCTGAGAGCGGAGTGTTGAGGTCCTCTACTATTAATGTATTATTATCTATATGTCTCTTTATTCTGGTTAAGAGTTGGCTTATGTATCTAGCTGCTCCCCTGTTGGGGGCATAGATATTTATAATTGTCATATCCACTTGTTGGATACATTCTTTAAGAATAATATAGTGCCCTTCTGTATCTCTCACTACAGTCTTTACTTTAAAATCTAATCTCTCTGATATGAGAATTGCTACCCCAGCTTTCTTTTGAGGTCCATTGGCATGAAAAATGGTTTTCCATCCCTTCACTTTCAGTCTGGATGTATCTTTAGTTTTAAAATGAGTCTCTTTCAGACAGCAAATGGATGGGTCATGTCTTTTTATCCAATCTGCAACCCTGTGGTGTTTTATGGGAGCGTTTAGGCCATTCACATTGATAGTGATTATTGAGAGATATGATTTTAATGATGTCATGTTGCCTGTGAAGTCTTTGTTTTTATAGATTGTAAATTTCTGTTCTGTATCACTCTTGGGGCCTTTTTACTTTTATAGAACCCCCCTTAATATCTCCTGTAGGGCTGGTTGTTCTCTGGTGGTTACCTGGAAGGTTCTTATCTCTCCATCAATTCTGGATGACAGCCTTGCTGGATAAAGGATCCTTGGCTGCATGTTCTTCTCAGATAGAGCTTTGAAAATACCCTGCCAACCCTTCCTGGCCTGCCAGGTCTCTGTAGATAGGTCTGACGTTATTCTGATATTCTTCCTTCTGTACGTAAGGATTTTCTTCCCCCTGGCTGCTTTCAATACTGTATCCTTGGATCTAATAACAATTATAAATATCTATGCCCCCAACAGGGGAGCAGCTAGATACATAAGCCAACTCTTAACCAGAATAAAGAGACATATAGATAATAATACATTAATAGTAGAGGACCTCAACACTCCGCTCTCAGCAATGGACAGATCACCTAAGCAGAAAATCAACAAAGAAACAAGAGCTTTGAATGACATACTGGAACAGATGGACCTTGTAGATATATATAGAACAATACACCCCAGAACAACAGAATACTCATTCTTTTCGAATGCACATGGAACTTTCTCCAGAAGAGACCATACACTGGGTCACAAAAGAGGTCTTAAACGATACCAAAAGACTGAGATTATTCCCTGCATATTCGCAGACCACAATGCTTTGAAATTGGAACTCAATCACAAGGAAAAATTTGGAAGAAACTCAAACACTTGGAAACTAAGAACCATCCTGCTCAAAAATGATAGGGTAAACCAGGAAATTAAAAATCAGTTTAAACAATTTCTGGAGACCAATGAGAATGAAAACACATCGGTCCAAAACCTGTGGGACACTGCAAAGGCATACATAGCCATCCAAGCCTCACTCAAAAGAATAGAAAAATCTAAAATGCAGTTTTTATATTCTCACCTCAAGAAGCTGGAGCTGGAACAGAAGAATAGGCCTAACCCATGCACGAGAAGGCAGGTGATTAAGATTAGAGCAGAGATCAATGAATTAGAAACCAGGAGCACAGTAGAGCAGATCAACAGAACTAGAAGCTGGTTCTTTGAAAGAATCAATAAGATCGATAAGCCACTGACCAGACTTATTCAAAAGAATAGAGAAAGGACCCAAATTATTAAAATTATGAATGAAAGGGGAGAGATCACGAACAACGCCAATGAAATTGGAAGGATCATTAGAAACTTTTATCAACAGCTTTATGCCAATAAATTAAACAACCTGAAAGAAATGGATGTCTTCCTGGAAGCCTATAAACTACCAAGACTGAAACAGGAAGAAATTGATTATTTAAACAGACCAATTAATTATGAAGAGATTGAAGCAGTGATCAAAACCCTCGCCAAAAACAAGAGTCCAGGGCCTGATGGATTCCCCAGGGAATTCTACCAACCATTCAAAGAAGAAATAATACCTATTCTCCCGAAGCTGTTTCAAAAAATAGAAACAGAAGGAAAACTACCAAACTCATTCTATGAGGCCAGTATTACCTTGATCCCCAAACGAGGCAAAGACCCCCTCAAAAAGGAGAATTACAGGCCGATTTCCCTGATGAATATGGATGCCAAAATTCTTAACAAGATCATGGCTAATAGGATCCAAAAGTACATTAAAAAGATTATATATCAAGACCAAGTGGGATTCATCCCTGGGATGCAAGGGTGGTTCAACATTCGCAAATCAATCAGTGTGATAGATCATATCAACAAGAAAAGAGTCAAGAACCATATGATCCTCTCAATTGAGGCAGAAAAAGCATTTGACAAAATACAGCATCCTTTCCTGATTAAAACCCTTTAGAGAGTAGGGATAGAGGGTACATTCCTCAATTTCATAAAAACCATCTATGAAAAGCCTACAGCAAATATCATTCTCAACAGGGAAAAGCTGAAAGCCTTTCCCTTAAGATCAGGAACACGACAAGGATGCCCACTCCCACCATTATTATTCAACATAGTACTAGAAGTCCTTGCAACAGCAATCAGACAACAAAAAGGGATAAAAGGTATCCAAATCGGCAAAGAAGTCAAACTGTTTCCCTTTGCAGATGACATGATACTTTATATGGAAAACCCAAAAGACTCCACCCCCAAACTACTAGAACTTATAGAACAATTCAGTAATGTGGCGGGATACAAAAACAATGCTCCAAAATCAGTTGCATTTCTATACATGAACAATGAAACTGAAGAAAGAAAAATTAGTGAATCCATTCCATTTACAATAGCACCAAAAATCATACGTTATCTCGGAATTAACTTAACCAGAGACGTAAAGGACCTATATTCTAGAAACTACAAATCACTCTTGAAAGACATTGAAGAAGACACAAAAAGATGGAAAAATATTCCATGCTCATGGATCGGAAGAATAAACATAGTTAAAATGTCTATGCTACCCAGAGCAATCTACACTTTCAATGCCATCCTGATCAAAATATCAATAACATTTTTCAAAGAACTGGAACAAACAGCCCTTAAATTTGTGTGGAACCAGAAAAGGCCCTGAATCTCCAAGGAATTGTTGAAAAGGAAAAACAAAGCTGGGGGCATCACGTTGCCGGATTTCAAGCTATACTACAAAGCTGTGATCACAAAGACAGCATGGTACTGGCACAAAAACAGACACATAGACCAATGGAACAGAATAGAGAACCCAGAAATGGACCCTCACCTCTTTGGGCAACTAATCTTTGACAAAGCAGGAAAAAACATCCAGTGGAAAAAAGACAGTCTCTTCAATAAATGGTGCTGGGAAAACTGGACAGCTACATGCAAAAGAATGAAAATTGACCACTCTCTCACACCATACACAAAGATAAACTACAAATGGATGAAAGACCTCAATGTGAGACAGGAATCCATCAAAATCCTAGAGGAGAACATAGGCTGCAACCTCTTTGACATCGGCCACAGCAACTTTTCTCATGACACATCTCCAAAGGCAAGAGAAACAAAAGATAAAATGAACTCGTGGGACTTCATCAAGATAAAAAGCTTCTGCACAGCCAAGGAAACAGTCAAGAAAACTAAGAGGCAGCCCACAGAATGGGAGAAGTTATTTTCAAATGACACCACAGATAAAAGACTTGTATCAAGATCTACAAAGAACTTCTCAAACTCAATACACGTGAAACAAATAGTCAAATCAATAAATGGGCAGAAGATATGAACAGACACTTTTCCAATGAAGACATACAAATGGCTAACAGACACATGAAAAAATGTTCAAAATCATTAGCCATCAGGGAAATTCAAATCAAAACCACACTAAGATACAACATTACACCAGTTAGAATGACAAAAATGGACAAGTCAGGAAACAAATGTTGGAGAGGATGTGGAGAAAGGGGATCCCTCTTACACTGTTGGTAGGAATGCAAGTTGGTGCAGCCACTTTGGAAAACAGTGTGGAGGTCCCTCAAAAAGTTAAAAATTGAGCTACCCTATGATCCAGCAATTGCACTACTGGGTATTTACCCCAAAGATATAGACGTAGTGAAGAGAAGGGCCATATGCACCCCAATGTTCATAGCAGCATTGTCCACAATAGCTAAATTGTGGAAGGAGCCAAGATGCCCTTCAACAGATGACTGGATTAAGAAGATGTGGTCCATATATACAATGGAATATTACTCAGCCATCAGAAAGAACGATTTCTCAATATTTGCAGCAACATGGACTGGATTGGAGGAGATTATGCTAAGTGAAATAAGTCAAGCAGAGAAAGACAATTATCATATGGTTTCA
>NW_024424119.1:6585182-6609673 GCF_017311325.1 Ursus maritimus
GCTCTTGAAAGACATTGAAGAAGACACAAAAAGATGGAAAAATATTCCATGCTCATGGATCGGAAGAATAAACATAGTTAAAATGTCTATGCTACCCAGAGCAATCTACACTTTCAATGCCATCCTGATCAAAATATCAATAACATTTTTCAAAGAACTGGAACAAACAGCCCTTAAATTTGTGTGGAACCAGAAAAGGCCCTGAATCTCCAAGGAATTGTTGAAAAGGAAAAACAAAGCTGGGGGCATCACGTTGCCGGATTTCAAGCTATACTACAAAGCTGTGATCACAAAGACAGCATGGTACTGGCACAAAAACAGACACATAGACCAATGGAACAGAATAGAGAACCCAGAAATGGACCCTCACCTCTTTGGGCAACTAATCTTTGACAAAGCAGGAAAAAACATCCAGTGGAAAAAAGACAGTCTCTTCAATAAATGGTGCTGGGAAAACTGGACAGCTACATGCAAAAGAATGAAAATTGACCACTCTCTCACACCATACACAAAGATAAACTACAAATGGATGAAAGACCTCAATGTGAGACAGGAATCCATCAAAATCCTAGAGGAGAACATAGGCTGCAACCTCTTTGACATCGGCCACAGCAACTTTTCTCATGACACATCTCCAAAGGCAAGAGAAACAAAAGATAAAATGAACTCGTGGGACTTCATCAAGATAAAAAGCTTCTGCACAGCCAAGGAAACAGTCAAGAAAACTAAGAGGCAGCCCACAGAATGGGAGAAGTTATTTTCAAATGACACCACAGATAAAAGACTTGTATCAAGATCTACAAAGAACTTCTCAAACTCAATACACGTGAAACAAATAGTCAAATCAATAAATGGGCAGAAGATATGAACAGACACTTTTCCAATGAAGACATACAAATGGCTAACAGACACATGAAAAAATGTTCAAAATCATTAGCCATCAGGGAAATTCAAATCAAAACCACACTAAGATACAACATTACACCAGTTAGAATGACAAAAATGGACAAGTCAGGAAACAAATGTTGGAGAGGATGTGGAGAAAGGGGATCCCTCTTACACTGTTGGTAGGAATGCAAGTTGGTGCAGCCACTTTGGAAAACAGTGTGGAGGTCCCTCAAAAAGTTAAAAATTGAGCTACCCTATGATCCAGCAATTGCACTACTGGGTATTTACCCCAAAGATATAGACGTAGTGAAGAGAAGGGCCATATGCACCCCAATGTTCATAGCAGCATTGTCCACAATAGCTAAATTGTGGAAGGAGCCAAGATGCCCTTCAACAGATGACTGGATTAAGAAGATGTGGTCCATATATACAATGGAATATTACTCAGCCATCAGAAAGAACGATTTCTCAATATTTGCAGCAACATGGACTGGATTGGAGGAGATTATGCTAAGTGAAATAAGTCAAGCAGAGAAAGACAATTATCATATGGTTTCACTCATTTAAGGAACATAAAAAGTAGCTTTAAGCAAGTCAGAAAGGATATAGATTTGAACAATATTTGCCAATTTTACCTAATTGACATTTATCAGACATTCCACAAAAAAAGTTCAGATTATAAGTACTTTTCAAGTGCATATGGAAATTTACTGGAAATCAAAACGTATCCGGTGTCATAAATCAGGCCTAAACAAACTTTATAAGACTAAAATCATATAGACTATCTCTAATGACCACAAGGAGAAATGAAAATATTTGGATTTAGATGAATTGGACAAAATGAAAAATACAACTTTAGAAAGTGACAAAGAAAAATAGAAAATCTGAATAATACTATCGTTTCAAAGAAACTCGATTTATAATTAAAAATTTTGCATAAGAAATATCTGAGACTCAGGCAAATTTTAATATATCACAGCAACTCCTTGAGAGCAGTGGCAGGACACTGTGCAACCCATTTTATGTAGCCACTATAATACTGACACAAACACCTGACAAAGTCATGAAAATAAAAGAACATAAAAGGTAAACCTATCTCGTGAACATATATATAAAAAAATTCCTAAACAAAATATTAGCAGAAGAAATCCAGTGATATATAATAAGTAAATACATAATGAGTTTATCTAATAAAAGCAAAATTGATTTAGCTTTAGAAAATAAATCAATGTAATTCACATTAATGGAATAAAGCTGAAAATCCATATAATAATCTTAAAAATTCAAAATGATTCAACTTCCTTTTATGATCTTAAAAAGTCTCAATAGCGGCATCAGAGTGGCTCAGTTGGTTAAACATCTGACTCTTGATTTCCACTCAAGTTATGATCTCAGGGTCATGAGATTGAGTCCCACATCAGGGTCTGAGCTCAGCTCAGAGTCTGCTTGAGATCCTTTCCCTCTGCCCCTCCCCCCACTCATGCTCTCTCTCTCTCTCTCAAATAAATAAATAAAATAATTTTTTTAAAAAGTCTCAGTAAATCAGTAATAGAAAAGAATTTCCTTAATTTGATTAAAGGTATCTACTATAAAAGTCTACGAGTAACATTAGAATTATTAGTGAAATGTTGAATGTCTCCACCTGCATTTAAGAATAAGACAAAGGTGCCTAGCGTCACCACTTCCAGTCAATACTGTGTTGGAGGGGCTTATCAATGCAGTAAGGCTAGAAAAAGAAATAAAAGGTAAGGAGTTTGAAAAGAAGAGCTAAAATTGACTTTGAACACGGATAACTTGATTGCATGCATAGAAAATTTGAAAAGAGTTTACAAAAAAACCACTTAGAAATAATAAACAAATTTCATAGGGGGTCTAAATTCAATGTTAATGTATATAAAAAATAAATTGCATTTCCATATACAAGAGACAAAACATGAAAAAGAAAATTTTAAATGTCATTTAAAATCCTATCATTACATATAAAATATCTATCAATAAAAATAATGAATGATATAGAAGATAGACCTCACATTTTATACACATAGCTATACAAATATAAACTAATAATCACAAACACAGAAAAATTGAAGACTTAAATAAATGGAAGGTGTATAGCAAACGGTAAGTTCCATACAATGCTTGTATGAGTCTAAATTTGTGCATTCTCGAATAAGGAAGATGTATATATACAATGAAATATTATACAGCCATAAAAAGGATAAGATCATGCCATCTAAGACAACATGGGAGCACCTAAAGGGTATTATGCTAAGTGAAATAAGTCAGACTGAGAAAGACTAATACCATATGATTTCATTCATAAGTAAAACCTAAAAAAAAAAAGAATAAATAAAAAACAGAATCAGATCTATAAATACAGAGAACAAACTGATGATTGTCAGAGGGGAGGGAGGTGGGGTATGGCCAAAATGGGTGAAGAGGAGTCAGAGATACAGGCTTCCAGTTACAAAATGAATAAGTCACAAGAATAAAGTGCACAACATAGGGAATATAGTCAATGATATTTTAATAGTGATGTATCAGGACAGATGATTCACACCTGTGGTGAACACAGTATAACGTATAAACTAGTTGAATCACTATGTTGTACACCTGAAACAAATGTAACATGGTGTGTCAAGTTAAAAAAAATAAATACAATAAATTTTACACCTCCTAGGAGAACAGTTTAGCAGTAACAATTAACACTGTAGTGCACATAACCTATAACCAAGCAATTGCACTTTGAAGTGAATATCCAAGAGAAATGCAAACTTTGGTGCATCAAATACAATACACAAAATGTTCATTCATACCAGTGTATTTGTAATAGCCCCAAACTGGAAACAGTACAAATGCCCATTTAAGTTGAATAACTAATAAACTGTGAAATACATTTGCATATAATTATTTATTATACATAGATATAACAAAGAATACAACTCTGCCTCACAAAATAACATGCATGAATCCCAAAGACATATGTGGGGTGAAAGAGTTCAGCATAGCCTTTAGCTAGAGAGGCGTATTAACTGAAAGGAGGCATGTGGGGGCCTTCAAGGTATGCTGGGAATGTCCTACATATGCTCTAGGTGGTTGTTACATAGATGAGTACCTACGTTTTCGGGGGTTTTTTCTTAAGATTTTATTTATTTATTAGAGAGAGAGAGAGAGCACAAGCATGGGGAGCAGCAGGCAGAGGGAAAGGGAGAAGCAGGTTCCCTGCTGAGCAGGAAGTCCCATGCAGGGCTCGATCCCAGGACTCTGGGATCATGACCCGAGCTGAAGGCAGACACTTAACCGACAGAGCCACCTAGGTGCCCCAATGTTTTCAGTTCTTGATTACTCACTCCATGAGACTAGAGCAACAGATCTTAAGATACTACTGTTGTATCCTGAGTATCTAACTCATTGTCTGTCACATAATACACATACAACAATAAACATAAAAGGTGGTTGCGAGGAATAAACGTTATAACATTGATTAGGAATATATAACCTAGTACAGTGTCAGGAAATAGCATGTTTTTAAAAATACTTATTCATAGCAACAAAGCTAATTGTATGCTTCACATGCAGGGATTTACAGCAAACTGTGTCTTTCATTGTGTAACAGAATTCTCTATGAGAAATACACTGTGGTATATATTCCCTTTTAATAACATGACTTCCTTGTAAAGTATGATTCAAAGGTATAACAGAATTACTGTGCCAGTGGTCAAATAGCAAAAGCTTGAACAATGAAGAGCTTTCCGTTAAAGATGAGCCAGGATGATCTGTTTTAATCATTTCAATACAATAATATCTGAGGCATAACACTTGATTTTTTCACTTTGTTTTTTAAATAAATATAGTTAAGCAACAATAGCTAACATATATAATAGAAAATATTTCTAAACAGTTTAGGAGCGATGGAAGCCTAATTGGATTAGACAATTCCATCCTGAAAGGATTGAAAAATGAAATTGTAAGAGACTGATGTTCTCAAACCATTACTAAGGTTATTTCTGTTTCTATTATAATTACTGTGTCTTCTTTGCATGGATCTAGGGTAAGGGAAGGTTACATTTAAAAGAGATAAGACAGGTAACATTAAAAGGAGGAGAAATAGGAGAGGCTCTTATATTTCCCAATCAGAAGTAAATGGCATGATTCCAATATGCGCCTTAAATTGTAATTCACAGGGACAGACAGAAAATTACGAGCATTGATTTGTGATTAACCTGCTGTTCACAGAGCAACTCGATGAAGTATATTTCTCCAGTGAGTAGCATCAGGAATATATTCATTTTATGATGGGAAATTATTTTCCTCTGGAATGGCTGGAGAGGTCAGCTAATCAAACATAAATTCAAATGGCTAATAAAAGAGTTGAGGGGTTTATAATTGTGTTATGGGGAAAAAAGAGCCATTCTCAAGGGTTTAGCCATCCATGAACATGACACCCTGTTGTTGGGTCACTTTTTAATAATACACGATGACTGCTCTTTTAAAAAAATTTTTTTAAGTGGGCTTCAAAACACATGTAGCACAGAGAACTCATGACAACCACAATAGCTTGCCTAGATTATCCACATAATTTCACTAATTCTCCAGTTTACATTGAGCAAGTTGTCATATGTATGTGTATCTTCCAAAGACACCTACTTTATAAGAATGTAGAGGTGATCTCCCTGTTTTGACACATCTCCATATATTTTCCTCTTTTCAGATTTTTTACAAGTAAATATTTATCTATTTTACTAATAAACCAAAGATAAACTAAGCCAAAACATAATCTGGAGAAGTTATTGCTACCGCCCAAAGAAAGAAAATAGTATGTATTTTCATAAGATAACTAATCTCTAACTTTTTAAAAAAGAGTTTTCACATTACATAAATATATTGGAGTTTCCTCATTTGCAATTGTCAGAATATCTTACCTGTAGTAGAATCTATGGAGACAATAAATACCTTAAAAGCATTTTCAAAAGGTATATAGCCTCTCTAGCCAGCTACAATTCAAAGGCAGAAGGAGTGGGACCTTCTTAGCAGATGGGATGGTGTAATGTGTCTGGGGCTGGGGATTTGCATGAATATGAATTACAAATAGCACAGATAATATGGTGTTCAAGAGCTGTTACAAATCTTGAATGTCAAAGTCATTTAGCTGACATTTGGAAGGACATAATTACCTTAAGAACATGGAAATGGGTTGGTCTAAATTGCATGGGCAGAGAATCACAGGACACACAATGGCATTGCTTTGGCAATAATTGTGACAAGTGGGCATGGCCAAGGAAGCCAAGAATGGCACACATTAATGCAGTGACATTTTTTCAATGCATGCTGCCCTTTCAGAAATATGCATATGAGGACCAAGTAACCTCTGACCCATTATAAAATAACAGGAGACAAAAAAAAAAAATCTACCATAAACCCTATCACTACTGGTCCAAACAAAAGAGTTCATTCACATTTTATATGCACAGTTATACATATTTCAAACATTTAAAATGTATGTAACATTACTAGACTTCAAAGTTTCATCATTTGTAGTAGGTAAGTCACTAATGGTACTTAGAGAATTTGCCTTGAAAAGACTGACAGTTCCTGATTGTAGAATACGATGCTGTTAAGCTAAAATAATTTCCTATATTAACATAAATTATCAATCAAAAATTAAATATGCAGTTCTAAAGGAAAAATGTTTTCCATCAGTTTCTCATTTACTTGCGTTATATTTTTTAAAAATATGTTTGAAAAGTGAGGCACTGTAAGATCCTAAGAAAGTGTACCAGACATAGTATACACAATAATGTCAGTTCATGGTTCCCTGGAGGGGGTGATTTACTACGTGTGGAAGGGACCCACAAGAGAGCATATTTTACTCTCAGATTTTTACCATCAGTGCTAGAACTTCAGTACCAGAGGACACTGCAAGGAAGTAATGCTCCATTAACATTTCATCAGAAAATTCACATACCATTTCTGAACTACTGATTAAAATTCAACACTAGTGATGTAATGAACATTTTAGTATCTACCCACTAAAAGGATATTTGTGAACTCTAATTAATATTTCATTTTCAAAAGTGAATGAGACACTTGATTTCTTTAACAGATCAATATCCGCTCCTGTAATAACACTTGGAGCCCAGCAAGTAGACTTCAATTTATACTTCTATTTACCTCCACTCTGATGCCAGCCCTGATGAACCCCAGCCTCCTCAATCACTAATTCCTCCTATCTTTAATGACACTTGTGGTCTATTCCATACCATTTAACACTTATTCATGCCTGTATTGTTGCTGATCTTTCATATACATCAGTATTTCCTCCTTAGTGGAAATATATAAATTATTTATGGAATAATTAATATTATATTAAGGATATAATCGTTACTGATAGAATTTGTTGATAGGTTAGAAAAACACTGACTGCTGTTTGGTGATGAAAACAAGGAACAACCAGCCAATTGCATGCTACAGATGGTATTAAAATGTGGGATAAAAAGACAACAGGTAGTCCCTTCTACCATAAAGATCACAGGCTATGGAGAAGTCAGAAAGCAGATAGTTGGATACAAATAAGTCAGAGTGATTGACGGACAGACTTGATGACAACTACCACGACAGAAAAATATTGTTGGAGCAAGCAATGTGGAAGATAAAAGGAGATTCCTGTTAATGAAAGGAATAAAACCACTCCACATAGAGAAGCCTATTTGTTAATCATAAAATATTTCAAGGTCAAATTGTAAGAATAATTCAACATCTCACAAAATTAACTTGATATATGAATGGATGATGCAAATAAAATCAATATCAGGTTAATATATAATTTGAGTTGACACAATACTAAATTCATTATAAGATATTTATTTGTGAGGTATTCTGGGCTAAGGAAGTTGATTCTGAAATATGATCATCAGAATCAAAGCTGGTTCTTTCAGTCAACGGATGAATACTGCAGCCATAGTTATTCTCCCCATAAATCTTCACAAGCACCAGTGTTACTGCTTTTATATTATTCTAATTTATTCATTCCACAAATGCTTATTCAGGGCACACTGTGCTCATGACATTCTAGATGCAGGTGATACAGCAGGGAACAGGCAGGTGAGAGTCTAGTTCTCAGGGATCTTGCAGTGGCTCATATGGCTTCACCATAATTAATTCTTTAATTCACTATTTTTGAACACCTATTTATTATTTATCACTAGAATAAGAAAGTGCAATAAAAGTTGTATATAAATATGTCATCATATGCTTGACTATTACCTAGTGATAGAGTTCTTGAAGTGCTATGTCATAAATACGCATGTGCAGTTTATATTTTTGATACATAACGCAAAACTTCTTTAAAGAAGAATTTCATAAGTATCCACATGCCCACCAGCTATGTATAAATGTGGACAATATTACACACTCAAAGATATAAGGGTTTTTAAAAACCTTTACCAATTTAATTGTAAAAACAAATATTTGAAATTGTCAATGAATTTTATTGATTATAAGATTGCATAAGTTTTCTTAAATTCTTATGCATTTCTATTATTTAAACTTCCTGTGCAAAACATTTGCCTGTTAAGTCAGTTGATGGTATCTCTTACGGATTTATAAGTGCAATTTTATAGTTTAGTTTGTAATTTTTGTAAATATTTTCCTTTTAATAAAATGGCTGTGTGCTAGAAAAGTACTTTCCTATTTATGCCAACTATTTATTTCTTTTTAATAGAGATTTATATTTTACAGTAACTACCTTAAGCCATTTAATCTACTGTTCTTACTGATTCAGTGATTAAGATAAATATCTAACTTGATTTTCTCCCCAGTAGTTACCACCAGCATAGTAGCATCATCATCATAAACTTCTCTATTTCCTGTAGGTGTATATTTTTTCTATTTCATGCCTCACTGCATTTGGGGGGAACCTTATGTCTTACTGCACTGAGCAGGGAGCCTGATGCAGGGCTCTATCCTAGGACCTGAGCCAAGGGCAGACGTTTAACTGAATGAGCCACCCAGGTGCTCCTTAAATATGAATTTTAAATAAAGTTGAGGAAATATTCTTCTGCTATCTGGTAATGAAAATTTTATTTTTATCAGGAACAAGTATTAAATTTTTTTAAATGTCTTTTAAGCATTTACTAAGAACTCCATGATGTTTCTTAGTATTACTTACTATAGAATATATTGTTAATTTTCTTAAAATTATGTTTCCATTTGTATTTCTAAATAAATTCTTTTTTTTAAAAAAAGATTTTATTTATTTATTTGACTGACAGAGAGAGACAGTGAGAGAGGGAACACAAGCAGGGGGAGTGGGAGAGGGAGAAGCAGGCTCCCCACTGAGCAGGGAGCCTGGGATTTCAGGACCCTGGGATCATGACCTGAGCTGAAGGCAGATGCTTAACAACTGAGCCACCCAGGCACCTCATTTTTTAAAATTTTTTTTTCCTAAATAAATTCTTGATTAAAATGTATTATATTTTAATAAGCTACTGGAATTTATTTGCTGGTATTTTATTTTGAATTTTGCACCTATATTCCTACATGAGATCGGTCTACAATTTTGTTTTTATGTGCTATATTTATGAGGTTTGGGGATTAAGAGATTTTTAGAGTTTCATGTAATAAATCTGAAAAAAATCAGTGTTTCTCTATAGTATAATTTAGAATGCTAGTGGGTTTCATTGGTCTTAAATCACTGTCTAAACTTAAGTACATTTTCCTATTCATAGATGAGAAATTTTATCAAAAGTAAGATGTCTGAAAATATTTGGTGGATTAGTAAAAATCTACACAATCTGTTTCTGTGACAGAACACAATCTAGGATTGTCGCAATTTTTCTTACACGTTTTTAATAATCATAAAGGTTAAGTTCATCGGGGTGTCCTAATCTGTCATCAAATACTAAGGAGGACGTTTGGACTCCAAAGAAATCCTCCATACCTAAAAAATTGCTATTATTTAAAAAAATGTGCAAAAAATTTTTAAATAAAAAATAAAATTAAAATATGTTTAATATTATTTTGTATGGCAGAGAGTTTAGTCTCAGATAACCACCAACCATAAATATGGTTATGTAATTACGCAAAATATTTTTTTTTTACAGTGAGTCAGAAGGTTTCTCTCACTCTTTTTTTAGAGGGTATCTCTTTAATGTAGGACCAGACTCTGAATAAGACATAATAAACATACAGCACAGATTTTATACTTGCCTTTCCATACCAACATAGTATATGTTTTTTGTTTTGTTTCCTTCCTTCCTTTTTTAACTCGCTGTACTCAATAGTGTAACACTTCCAGTCTGAAGTTATATGGAATGGGTCCATTTTTCTTAAAAAGTAATCGTTTTACCATATTCCTTTTAAATAACTAATGTGATTTCAGCATTGGCATTAATTATTCTCCAGAAGTTAATTGCTGTGAATGTATAATTAATGAACTAATATGAAGGTGAGGTATTGCTTAAGTAGTTGGCAGAATGTCCTTAAAATCAATAATCTGTTTCTCCAACTATTTGCACTTATTTCTTACTAATGCCTTTAAATCTCAGATAACGACCCATGGAAAAGGCTCTGACTGGGTGCCTGACTGAAGCATGACAAACTTAATTAGGAAAGAGGAAATAAGATGCTGTTGGACTTGTGAGAACACAACATTTTCAAAGTTTAAACTGGTGAGAGACTTTCAAACTTGTGAGGGAAACTCAATATTGCATTCTTTGTCCTGCAGGTCACGGGTTACTTGCACATATGCGTGCGTACATGACTGACGTCACTTGGCTCAATGAACAATGCCAAGTTATCAAAGCACCCATGAGAACTTCGTTTATGCAATTCACTCAGTTATTTCCCTTTTGCACGTATTCCCTTGGCATTTCCCTCAATTTTAAAAAAGTAGAACAGTTTTAATTTTCTTTCTTTGGAATTTCTCTGATTTGACTTGGTCAATGTAATTAATTCCTTTCATGTCTTTTGAGTCTCAGTTTCTTCATATTAAATAGCTTCCATGGACTCCATGATTTCCAATATGAACCCTGTGTAACGCACCATAATTTGTAGATGATAAACGATATTGGCACTGCCGTTCACATTAATGACTTGAAGGCAAATTCAGGGGTTTTTGTTTTGTGTTTTTTTACTTGCATAGCTTGTTTAAATCCTCTGAGTATCTTCATATGGAAAATAATGATAGTAATAGGACTCAACCTCATAAGATTGTGGGAAAATTTTAAAAGCTAGGCTTACAAATACTTTCATATAACCTAGCATATGGCAGGTGCTCAATAACTATTATTGCTACTAGTCTTCCTTCACATTGACGGGCATGCTCTTAATCAAGTTCTACTCTCAGTGAGGACATTATTGCCAAGTAAGTAACTTTTTGCAAAAAGAAGCTACAGATACATAATCTGTATCATTATTTTTTAGTTAAATTTTATTCAATTGTCATGAAATTTCCTGTGCACATAATTTTCATATTTTAATATCCGCATCTTTGCTAGATTGTAAGATTACTAGAATGTCATAGGCATAGTGCGGCTGATTTTGAGTAAGCCCTTTTGATAGTCATTTTTCCATCTTGCAAAAGCTAAAATAATGAGTGCCGAATTAATGTTAAGTGTTTCTCAGTGGCTGATTCAATGAGTCATTACAACCAAGCAAAGTCTACATGGAAGAATAACTCTGTTCTAACGTTAGCTATTAAAATTGTTTCACAATTTTGAATAAAGAGAACGTAGATATGTGAACCAAATTTACAAGTGACATGGAACTGAATATAAAGTCTAGAAAATAATAGTTTCAACATAGAAGGGATCTTACCAGGCCATAAAAATTGGCAAAATTGAACAAATGAAATATAGCAGGAACAATCAAACACCGATAGCAGAATTATAAGGTAAAAGAAATTTGAGGGAAGTGACTTCTCTATCAGCTACATGCGTAAAGAATTCAGGCTTGGATGATGAGGCTACTAAAAAAACAACAACACAATCTTAGGATTTATTTTACTTAAAGAATAGGATTCAAAAAATGGTGACAGAAGTCCCACATTATTCCATGGTGGGGTGAACATACTTGAAGAGCTGGGCACAATTCTGGGTACCACAATTTAAACGGTACATTGACCTGAGGGAGAATGTTGGATAGATATCAACAGAATAAGCATAGTCCTGGAAATGGAATAGTTAAAAAAGACGTGTGTGTGTGTGTGTGTGTGTGTGTGTGTGTGTGTGTGTGTGTGTGTTCAGAGCAAAGTAACAACCTGTTCCTTAACATCCTTCAGAAACTTTTTTTTCCCTGATTTTCTCATCTCCATAATTGGCTTAGTGCCTAAAGCTTTCAGAAGGTCTTGTGTCTTAGAGCAATTTCCCAGAAAACAGGTATCACCAGGTATCAGATTAAAAAATCTGAGCAACACATTACTTCACCCATCCACTCCCGGGGACATTGGTGATCCTCCCTGCACATTAAAATTCAACTAGATCTTTCTTTTTATGTAAAGTACACCTCAACCAAATGTGATGTTTGGGGTAAAAACATATTTAAAAAAATACTAAGCCTGAATGAAAAGATGTAGGTGAAAAACTTTAGATCAGTATAAGGTGATACCCGACCTTAATTTTAGTTCACTTCTCTAGATCTCAGTTTCCTCTTTTATAAAATAAGTATACATTGGTCTAGACTTTTGTGCTTAGCTACTGGGGCATAGAGAGCTCTTTGAGAATGTGCCTCCATTTCCAGAAATATTAACATACCTATGTATAAATAAATACCACTCAATTTCAGAGAGGATCCTGGATCTTTCCTAAAGTCTGCTATTGAATCCCCAAATAAAAACCTCTGATCTAGATGACCTAGGAGGTCCTTCCTAGAAACCTATGCTAGAAAGAATGCATATATGAAGATAGGAAGCCAAGGGACAGGAGAGACAGAGACAGAACGTTTGCAGGAAACTATGGCCCTATACTTTTCCTTTTTCTCTTCCACCTCCTCCTTCTTCTTCTGATTATTATTATTATATAATCATATATTATTATACATTATTATTTATTATCATGTTAATTATTATCACTGCCTTGACTTAGTACATTGAGTTTTAATGCAAAGCATACTATTAGGTTGACCTAAGTCTTTGATGGCCCAACTAATAGCTTAATGTGTCTCTTTCTTTAATTTATCATGTAAGATAAAATCTATTTCAGGTGTCTACATTAACCCTAACCAAACCAAACTGAACCAAATAACTTCTTACTTTCCAAGACAAGAGAGGATTTCTTTTCTCCACTTGGATATGCATGTTTTTGTAATAATATTTCTAACAAAAACATCTAGAAATATTTGTGACAGGTTATACTGGTGGAGACATACATTTGGGATGGGCCAAGTGTGTTGGAGGTGTAAAGAAAGCTATTGAAAGGTACTTTTGCATGTAATTTTCTAACTTGATGAATCTGTTCTTAAGAATTACTATTCTAGTTACAAATAATAATTATGTCTGTCAGGTTGGAAAGACAGTCGGCTCTTGACCTTGTAACACCATGCTTTGAGTTGGTTTTTATGAAAAGCAGATAGAGAAATTAAAAATATGCTTTACATCATAGAACATTGCATCAGAAACTGGGGATGTACTGTATGGTGACTAATATAACAAAATAAAAATTATAAAAAAAGAAGGACCAGAAAAAAAAATAAAAATAAAAAATAAAAAAAATAAACGGTCTCTATATTCCACACACACAAATATATATATATATATATATATATATGCCACACACACACAATACATATATATGTCACTGCTGGCATCCTCATTTTCTTAGCTCAGAATGACTACCCAAAATGATGTGGTTTTCCACGTATTGCCACACATCAGGTATAGAAATATTAGGATCCTGTGATCCAAGTCCTACCTCCTTGGGTATACCATGCTACCAACCCCTGTGGGATTTGCCACCTTCCTTGTTGCTCCAACAGGGAGCACTTCTGAGGTACCCATTACTGCCTAGACAACCCCCCCCTCCAATATATCCCCACACTTCCCCAGCTGCCTCATTCCCTCACGTAATACAGCTTCTCCAACAGCTTCTTAAAGATACCCTCCCTTTCTTCTCTGGCAGTAAATCAAATGGAATCCCTTCAATCCCAGAACCTGGTTTACTCAAATGTGAAGGAACAGAGAAATAAATGAAGATCAAATAAAAATTATTCCTTCAATAACATATTGTATCTTTTACAAATCATTTCTGTCTGAAAGTATGGTTTTATTCTAAAAATCATATGAAAACTGTGGCAACAAGTCACTAACAAATCACAAATAATGCCTTCTGAATTTTCTTCCTATCAAATTTGTTTTTATTATAAATGTCATTTACTTAAGAAAAAAATGTAGAATGTTATGTAATAATACATAGTGGTAAATTAGTGAACTATAGAAGGTACAAACTATTTTAAGGACCAAGGAGCAAAAGGAATTAAACTATTAATAGGTAAGGTGATGAATGTAAAATCCTGATATTCATGAATTTTAGAGGAAATTAATTGTAAATTTGCAATGTCTGCCTTTAGTCTCTGATTATACGATTATATAACCAATATCTGTGCTCTTTGAATATTCCAAGGTCTTTCTATAAATGGGTCAGCCATAGTATCCCATTACAGATCAACTACTTTTAATAATGATTAGATGAGACTAAGAGTAATGTTCAAAATATTTCACAGCAGTAAGAAAGCTTCACTGATCAGTTGGACAGATATAAATACTGTAGCCCCTGACTTTAATCCAGTACTTGTTAGATGCTGAGAAGGTATGCAGGGTCCTGAGAAAGGAGCTTGAGTGGGACCAGGCTCTGGGAACTATTTGCCTATTGATGGAGAAGCGTTTCAACGTTTTAGCAACTAACAGCAACTCTACTGGTATGCAGCAGCTATTATGTATGTATGTAACCACATAAATCCCGTTCTGTGAGCTAGCGAAGTTGGGTCAAGTAAATTCAAGTGTTTCTTCTTCCTATACTGAAAGCAGAAAAACGAAATTAATTACCTATGTTACAGATGATTTATGAAGGATATAATTTGAAATTCAGTGTAAGCCCGATTTTAACAGTTTTATATTAAATGCTACCTCTTCACAAAAACCTTCCTGATCTCCTCATTAAAAATGAAGTAGGTTTCCCAACTCTCCCTGTTAGCTTCTTTCCCGTCCCTGTGTCTATTTCCTTCAAACTGCATATTAAAGCTTGCGATGTTTCTAATTCATGCATCTGTTTGTTGAATGTCAGGGTTTGGGACTTATTTTTTACTTGTTCTCTCTCTCTCTCTAGACTCTGTGCATGTGTGTATGTGCATGTGTGTGTGTGTGTGTGTGCAGGTGTGTGTGTGTGTGTATTTGCACTGATTCTTTTAATGGAATACAAGCTTCTTGAGACCAGGGCCACTTTTGCACTGTACAAACTAGTATTCCTTTTGTATTCACAATGCTTGACGCACAGGTGATCAATAATTTGTTGAAGAAAATAATGATCCTACAACATTAACCAAGATTTAACACTCCATACTCTGTATTTCTGTTTCTTTGGTCATTTACCTCCATTTTAGCAATTAATAATGTGTGCCATTTTTTAATGATTTGAGATCCTTGGGAATAAGAGGCACACTTCATTTCTTTATGTGCCATTCCAATACCCGATGCCAAACCCGTAGACAGAGCTACTAAATGTTAGCCGAAATGAGAATGGAAGACAGAGAAAGCTGCTTCTATTACTTTCCTACAACAAAGACGTGATTATTTGGCAGACATTGAGATACTTAACTACTCAGAGACTGGATCTCAGTCTCAAAACATTGGGTGTATTCCAGGATCATATGAGTTACAATGAAAAAAGAAGAAAGGAATGCAAACTATTTCTGCCTGAAAGCACAGTCTCACTGTAAAGTCATATGAAAAATCCAGCAACAAGTACTGACAAATCACAAACACTGCTGTTGGAGTTTCTCTAATTATATATTTTAAATGCTTTGTATTAGGAGACAATACCATGACCTAAGTCTGATGTTTCCAACTTCTAGAAAGCTGGGAATTGATTAGTTTACAGAACTTACAAATAGCTTAAATCTTGCTCCATCTCAGAGAACCAAAGATTTGGGACACATAGAAGGATTATGTTAATTTTTTTAACAAGTTGACACAATGCAGCATCCACAGCAATGAAGACGATGAATTAGTGAAAGTCCTACACCAAGGTGAACACTGGCAGGGAAAGGGGCCCTGTGGTTTGTCTAGGGCTCTATCACATGGGGGCTTAGACCAAGTGGTGGCAGCTGGTTCTTTGCACTTCAGTTGAAGAGCGATGAGTCTATCAGTGTTATTCATATCAAATTACCCACATTCTTTGAGAATAATCTGGAAGGATAATAAGCAGTATCTTTTTGCCTTTTGATCTAAAAAAAAATTACACTGCTCTTCACGATATAGCATCTACTGTGACTATGGAATCGTAGACACAGTGTGTGCCTTGAAGACTCTAAGTTAGGGATGCCAGATTTAGCAAATAAAGTTATAGGATTTCTGGGTGAATTTGCATGTTAATAACAACATTTTCTTTAAGTATGACTATGCCCCATGCAACATATTTACAATGAAAATAATTGTTGTTTATTTGAAATTTGAATTTATCTGAGAGTCCTGTGTTTTATCTGGAAACTCTTCCCTAGGTTCAAATTCCAATTTTTCTCTTGGACTACCTTCTGGTAGTTATTTATAACCTCTCTGAGCCTTCCATATCTAGAAAACTAAAATGAACAAATCTTTCTTGCGTGGCTTTTGAAATAATTTTTTTTAATTAATTAATTAATTAATTAATTTATTTATTTATTTATTTATTTGACGCAGAGAGAGAGAGAGCACAAGCAGGCAAAGTGGCAGAGGGAGAGGGAGAAGCAGACTTCCTGCTGAGCAGGGAGCTGGCTGTGGGACTCGGTCCCATGACCTTGGGATCATGACCTGAGCCAAAGGCAGCCCCTTAACCGACTGAGCCACTCAGGCGCCGGGCATTTGAGATAATTTAACAAGACTGCTGTGTTGTCAGCATGGATGCCAGATCAGAAGTAAACTCAAGCATACCTCTTAATGTAAAGGCATATGATTAGTCAAGATAAGGTTAAGCACACAGCCCTACTTAGCTCATCACATAGCCCTACTTAGCTACCAGGGGGCAGCTTAATATAAACCCCATGCCTGGGGGGAAAGGGTGACAAGAGTGGGGAGAGCACTAGAAGCCTTCACCACAATATTTATCATGGTATTGCTAGGTAGAAGCTAGACAAGAGCAGTGGAAGGAATGCCCCGAGGCAGAGTCCACTGTCCTTGAAGGGGAATGATCGAGACCTGAGCTGGAGGCAAGGACAATGATAAATAAACTACACAATTAAAGCCTGGGAACTCGGGGCGCCTGGGTGGCACAGCGGTTAAGCGTCTGCCTTCGGCTCAGGGCGTGATCCGGCGTTATGGGATCGAGCCCTCCTCTATGAGCCTGCTTCTTCCTCTCCCACTCCCCCTGCTTGTGTTCCCTCTCTCGCTGGCTGTCTCTATCTCTGTCGAATAAATTAAAAAAATCTTTAAAAAAAAAAAAAAAGCCTGGGAACTCAACATCCTGATCTTGGGGCTTCCAAGATCTTAGAAGGGGAAAGATCAAGACCCACAGGTGCAGAACTTGCTCCTTGTCCACCTCTTCCCCAGGGGAACTCCTAGACTCTTGATAATGCATTTGCATTATGGGAACAGCCCTGCCGGATGGAGAGAGTTCAGGTACAAAACTTGTAGGGTCAAAAACTCCCTCTCCCAACCCGCAAGAGGAGTTTCCCCAAATGACTGAAAACAGCCTCCACTAGACACCACCCCACATCTCCTCCCAGCCTAGAGAGACCCAATAACCTCCAATCCCAGAACAGCTGAGGCCAGTCCCACCTTGCAGAACCTGTCCCCTCTCCCACTTGGACAGTGTACCTTCCTATTAATAAACTGCCTTGTGCTTGCTACTTTCCTTCTGGCTGTCTTTATTCTCCTGTGGATCCCCAGTAAATCTTCTCTTGGGGAATCCAAGGACCAAGACCTCCATTCACATAACACAGACTCTCTCACCCATAACAGTATTAGAAGCAATAATAGAATCTGTAAGTTAGATGAGCACTCAGTGATCTAAAGTTCTTCCTCATGTGACAATCTTTTCCAGCATGTCACCAGCGCTTCATCTAGCCTTTGCGAGAATGCCGTCAGCGACAGAGGGCTCATGGCTCATTATTAAAGATTTTCTTCTTTGTTGAGCTTTGTTGACCTAAAATCTGTTTCCATTTAATTCCTAAAATTTGTTTCACTCTGGATGTCACTGCCAGTGTTTGAACTTTATTAAAAATAAAAATATAGAAATAAAACTTGAATAAAAAATTAGGAACTCTACAAAATAAGGTACAAATTCAGAAGGCATAATTATTTTAAGAATGAAGAGTAAAGACAATTCTCATATGGTTTCACTCATATGTGGAACATAAGGAATAGTGCGGAGAACCACAGGGGAAAAGAGAGAAAACTGAACGGGAAGAAATCAGAGAAGGAGATAAACCATGAGAGATTCTGGACTCCAGGAAACAAACTGAGGGTTTCAGAGGGCAGGGCAGTGGGGGGATGGGCAGCCAGGTGACGGGTATTAAGGAGGGCACATGTTTTGATGAGCACGGGGTGTTATAGGCAATTTATGAATCATGGAACACTACATCAAAAACTAATGATGTACTATATGGTGGCTAACTTAACGTAATAAAAAAAAATTTTAAAAAAGAATGAAGAATAAACAAATACTTGAAAAAATAATAGACCACTTTAAAGGCTGAGAAGGCTCAGGAAAAATCACAATATATAACCAGTTAGAGTTTTCTTTTTACTTTCTTACAAGTGAATCTTCTGAAGGTGGGGTAGAGGTGCGGTGGTGGGGGTACTTAATGCCTCTCCTTGTGCTTTTTGTTCAGGTTGCTGTGTATGTTCCACTTTTATTGTGAAAGAATCGTTTTTATGTGGAAAATTTCTAGCTGAATAGAAAAATTCAATAGCTTTGGCCAAATTTAGACTAAATTTCTTAATCTACTAGCCAGGTAAAAGGATTTAGTTTACCACATTATGTTTTAAAAATAATAATAAACTGCAGTGACAGCAGTGGCTAATGTTTTAAGGCTCTGACTTTTTTTTTTTTTAATGTAGGGATCAAAGTAATAATCAGGATATTTGATATATACTTCCATGAATAGAGAACATGAATTATTCTGTAACTGGATTACTATGCTTCATCTATTCAAAGGAAAACTTCTGTTTGCTTCCATTTGATCTTTCCTACTGATTAGTATCTGGGCTTAATTTTCCTTCTCATCAAGTTCCTATTTTGTTCGTTTAAACCTTTCATGCATGTTGGGGGAAAATCACTGAGCGCTTCAGAAAGAATATAGAGCTCTATTTTTACTGACCTACTTGTAGTTCTGCATGAGATAATAATCCAGTGGTAGAGCTCATTTCCAAGTACACGAAAACATTTAATAATGACCACTGACAGAAAGGAGACTCACATAGCACCCGGAACATTGCACCGCGGTTAGACAAGGAGTTTGGTTTTAAAAGGTTATAAGACTATACCCTTTTATAGTCTCAAGAGCTCATAAATGAAAAACATGTCTTCTATCAACCAATTCCTCAGTCCCTTGGACAGCTTTTTATAATTCCCTCTGTGCTCCCTTCATCCCCATATCCTGCCACAATTGTCCTGTTCATTTCAAACCATATAATAACACAACGACAATCAGCTGTAATGTTATGGAAATATCACTGAAAATAGGACTAAGAAAACCCATTCAATCCCAGATTGCTTATTTACTGGTATACAGACTTACACAAATCATTTCAGTTTTATGAACCTCTATGGGTAAGGATATGTATCTTACAGAGTTGGTGTGAGGATTAAATGTAAAATGGGTTACAAATGTGTCCCCAATATTGTAAGTACTCTTTGAGTGTTAGTTCCTTTCTCTTCCTGATGTCCACAGAAACCAAAGCGTGGATAATAAATGGTTAAGAGAGGCTTGTCTTTACTACCAAGAGCCCAGACAAAGAATTAAATTATGGAACAACAAAAGACAAATATAAAAATCGAAAAATGGCCATTAATGACTCCTTGAAAGACATAAAATATGAAATAAGCAGTGATAAGTCATTTCCTAATAAAAACAAAAGACTTTTCCTTATAGAGTCTATATAAGTACTTTTCTTAGAATCCTACTTAGGAATTTTTACAATTTTTTTAAAAAAGTTAAGAAGTCACTTTTGACATTAACAAAACCTTTTTGTAAATCTCAAAAATTTCTAGATACTGGAAGCAATACATATGAATAAACAGGCATGACATTTACGAGGAGTAGTATATTACAATCTGCCTCACTTTCTCAATGTGACCCGTAAGAAAATCAACACATTTTTTTCTTCTACTTTTCTCTATGGTGTGCATTTCTTCCTGAAGACTACCGTTCCCCATGGACGTTCACCCTCATACTGAACATTCCAGGAGAATAATCAAGTGCAGAAAATTATTTTTCATTACAAAGCAATGCAACTCTGCTGTGACCCTAATTTGTAAGGGCAGGGTAGTTGAGCACTCCCAAATAAAAGCTTTAACTGATAGAACTCCCTCAGTTTTAGACATAACTCATTTTAACCACCTGCTTCATTTAAATGTAAGGGATGTTTCTCAGCCATACAGAGTCCATGGGGTGGCAGCAATTGAGAGTGACTTCTCCAGGGTAGAACATGCGCCTTGGGACACCCTCCTGATTCGGTCCTTGTCCTCCAAGATCTCCTTACAGACCTCTGTGAACCCTTTCCTGCCACCCTCTACCTGGCCCCCGGCACTTCAGAGCTGCCAATGTCCTCATTCCCTCCCCTTGTGCTGTAACTTCTGAGGTCCAGCCTCCACTGTGGATCATCAGAGGGAGTATGGAGGGAAAGGAGGGTGAATTCTGATTCTGGGGAAGAAGTAGAAAGAGTATAGGAATCCTCCCCCATTGTCTCACATCTCAAAGGTTATCCAAAAATTAAAGGAATATCTTTTTTAAAAATTCTTTAAATGTTTTATTTATTTATTTAAGAGAGAGAGATAGTGAGAGAGAGCATGAGCAGTGGGAGGGAGAGGAAGAAGCAGGCTCCCCCCTGAGCAGGGAGACCATTGTCTTTGAGGGACTTGATCCCAGGACCTTGAGATCATGACCTGAGCCAAAGGCAGACACTTAACCAACTGAGCCACCCAGGCGCCCCTATAGGAGTATCTTTAATGTGAGTATTCACCAAATGTTAGTTGTCTCTTCAAACTTTTTTTCCCAAACTTCTTATAGTAAAAAAACAAAACAAACAAACAAAAAAACTCCAAATCTGTCTTCTTATCTAAATTCCATCTACGTTACCAAAATCTCCTCAGACCATACAAGCTTCAAGGTAAGGAAGGTATATGTCCATATGTGTGTGTGTGTGTGTGTGTGTGTGTGTGTGTGTGTGTGTGTAAAGGGAAAAGGGGAGGAGTGATAACCCTTCAAAACATATCAAAATTACTTATAAGAAACAATATCAGTAATCACACATGTAACACAAATCCCTTGACGTTGACAATGCTTTTAATTTATCTCTCTGAATCCCCTAATTTTAACTTTTTAATGTTTCATTTTCCCATTCTATATATAGGAAAATTATAATGTTAATTCAATGAAAAAATTATTTGAAATGCAAATAAGCTAGTTTGATCTTCCTCAATTCATTACTGCGTATGGATTTCATCCGATTTTCTTAGTAAATTTTACACTGATTATGATAAAACCTTTCTACAGCTTCACTTCTGCATCTGCATATTTCAAAGTTTAATTTTTAAGGGAATGACTTTTTTTAAAAAAGAGCTTTAGCCTCTTATAGGATTTCAAGGACTGTTTTTTAGAAGGAGGGCTGTCTTTTGGCTGACAGACAGTAAACAACCTGTCCCTAAAGGCAACGAACTTCTCCCTCCAAATTCCTCCCCTTACTTGCTTTGGAATATACTATTTCCACTTTAAATGTAAGTCCTTCTGAATTGCCCGCTCTCTGAATGTTTCTCTGACACTTCCCAAAGCTAATAATTTTTGTTTTTGTTTTTGTTTTCTAGCCTCAGAATTATCTCATGTCCTTCAGCAGTAGGGGCAGTTTCTATAAAAGCACTGTTAAGAAAAAAAAAATTACCAATTGACCTTCAAATAGGCAATGAGAAGGAGGAGTTGAATCCAAAACTCCGGGCATCTCCTTTGGTTAGCAGTATTTAATTTCTGGTAGCTCTCATTTTATTGCATTAGTGAAGACACTTCTAAAAGTCAATGCAGCAGTCTGGTCAATGTTCCGAAGAGAAGAGCTACAACTCTGTACATCTTTTAATGCTTGTCACTGCATTATCTTTGAATGGGGACCAGAGGTGTCGTGAAATGGGAAAGGGATTTTGCCACCCCTGAGAAGTCTCACCCATCCCTGGGCTTCCCTTGGTAGAGGATTACTAAGAATGATAAGGGATTTCTCACAGTTGAAAATGTCCCTGGCTTCACCAGCCCATAGAATTCCCCCCAATTTTACAGACTAGGCCAGGCTTTGAATGTCACATTTTTTGTTCAATAAAAATTTGTCTCCTGGGTCATTGAGTTCCTCACCTCCTCCTGGGCTTCTTCCTCAGTGGAGACAATTATCACAGAAGCAGTTAGGTAGTGTGCTACCAAACGTTTAATGATATTACAAGCATGTGATGTCCATTCCATCAAAGTAACAGCAATGTAAGCATGGAATATTATCCTGGCACCAGAGCAGCACTACCTACAATCAATCCCCAAGCACCAAGGCTGTGTTCTTCAGACTCTGCCCTGAAAAAGAGCACTGATCATGCATCAGTTCACAATGATCTTACTGTTTGCCAAATTTACATGCCTTATGTAGTAACTATCAGGTATTTCAGCAAACATATTTTTGGGGTCAAAATTCTCTCAGCTAGATGTATGCTCATTGAGAAAGAGGGGCAGTTCCTACTTTTCTTCTATGGTTGAGACATTGACTGGTATATGAAGAATTTTACCCAGGAGATATACCCATCTATTTAGAAATTCTGTCAGAGGACTTCTAATGAGTGGTATAGCATAGGTCAAAGAAAAAAGGGTCAAGGGGCGCCTGGGTGGCGCAGTCGTTAAGCGTCTGCCTTCGGCTCAGGGCGTGATCCCGGCGTTATGGGATCGAGCCCCACATCGGGCTCCTCTGCTATAAGCCTGCTTCTTCCTCTCCCACTCCCCCTGCTTGTGTTCCCTCTCTCGCAGGCTGTCTCTCTCTGTCAAATAAATAAATAAAAATCTTAAAAAAAAAAAAGAAAGAAAAAAGGGTCCAGTGAAACAATGAATCACTAATGAAATCTACATCTCAAAAATATGAATCTTCCATCTGCAACATTAATAAATTTATAATTATTATGCTGGCTTTTTTGGAGCGTTAAAAATACTTAATGGTTGGTCAGTGGGATAGAGATTACTAGCTATGTGTATTTCCTTTTTTTCCTTGGCATATAGCTCATCTACATTCTCCAACCTCCCTTGTAGTAGTGTGGACCACTGACTAGTGGCAAATGAGCCATTGGAATTTTGCAGGAAGTGATGAAAGCTCCTTCAGGTCTGGCACATAAAAAAAAAAAATTCCCATATAATACTCCACATTCCTTTCCTTTTCACTATATTGATGCAAATCATGGTGATCTTTGAAGCCATTGTGTTGAAGATGAAAGACTCACAAATGGAAGGAATATAAATTCTTTCACTTCAAGGAGAACCACTGTGGTTAGGAACGTCCATTTCACACATCACCTGAGGAGGAAATCGATAAGCTACTGAGATTTGTCTATTAACCATAACTAGAGTTAGAAAAATATATTGCACAAGTTATCATGTTGAAAGAAGAGACAAGAAATGTCACCAACCAACTTCAGGCCTCACCCTCATCCATAAAGCCAGATTGGTGTATGACAGACATTATAGGACACTCTCTCACGTAAGGTATATCTCAGAAGAAGCCTTGATGTCCATTTTACATGTGCATCAAATTAAATACAGAGACTAATTTCCAGAGCAGTCAGTTCCACAAATTACATGTATGCATATACATACATATGTATACATATGTATATATACACATAAATATTATGTACTACATAATATATTTGTTTACTATGTGCCTTCTTAAATATTTTTTTACTAGTAAAATTTATCACTATCCCTTTACTTTATATCATGAATATTGTAATAGAAGTTAGAGCAGAAAGTGTCAATGCTATTGATATAGATTATACAAACTTGATATTTTTTTTTACTTTTTAAAATTTTATTTTATTTTTTTATTAATTTTTATTATGTTATGTTAGTCACCATACATTACATCCTTAGTTTTTGATGTAGTGTTCCATGATTCATTATTTGCGTATAACACCCAGTGCTCCATGCAAATTGTGCCCTCCTTAATACCCATTACCGGCCTATCCCATTCCCCC
>NW_024424119.1:6609683-6611729 GCF_017311325.1 Ursus maritimus
TTTGGAGCGTTAAAAATACTTAATGGTTGGTCAGTGGGATAGAGATTACTAGCTATGTGTATTTCCTTTTTTTCCTTGGCATATAGCTCATCTACATTCTCCAACCTCCCTTGTAGTAGTGTGGACCACTGACTAGTGGCAAATGAGCCATTGGAATTTTGCAGGAAGTGATGAAAGCTCCTTCAGGTCTGGCACATAAAAAAAAAAAATTCCCATATAATACTCCACATTCCTTTCCTTTTCACTATATTGATGCAAATCATGGTGATCTTTGAAGCCATTGTGTTGAAGATGAAAGACTCACAAATGGAAGGAATATAAATTCTTTCACTTCAAGGAGAACCACTGTGGTTAGGAACGTCCATTTCACACATCACCTGAGGAGGAAATCGATAAGCTACTGAGATTTGTCTATTAACCATAACTAGAGTTAGAAAAATATATTGCACAAGTTATCATGTTGAAAGAAGAGACAAGAAATGTCACCAACCAACTTCAGGCCTCACCCTCATCCATAAAGCCAGATTGGTGTATGACAGACATTATAGGACACTCTCTCACGTAAGGTATATCTCAGAAGAAGCCTTGATGTCCATTTTACATGTGCATCAAATTAAATACAGAGACTAATTTCCAGAGCAGTCAGTTCCACAAATTACATGTATGCATATACATACATATGTATACATATGTATATATACACATAAATATTATGTACTACATAATATATTTGTTTACTATGTGCCTTCTTAAATATTTTTTTACTAGTAAAATTTATCACTATCCCTTTACTTTATATCATGAATATTGTAATAGAAGTTAGAGCAGAAAGTGTCAATGCTATTGATATAGATTATACAAACTTGATATTTTTTTTTACTTTTTAAAATTTTATTTTATTTTTTTATTAATTTTTATTATGTTATGTTAGTCACCATACATTACATCCTTAGTTTTTGATGTAGTGTTCCATGATTCATTATTTGCGTATAACACCCAGTGCTCCATGCAAATTGTGCCCTCCTTAATACCCATTACCGGCCTATCCCATTCCCCCACCCCCCTCCCCCCTGAAACCCTCAGTTTGTTTCCCAGAGTCCATAGTCTCTCATGGTTCATTCCCCCTTCTGTTTATCCCCCCTTCATTCTTCCCTTCCTTCTCCTACTGGTCTCCCTGCTATTTCTTGTGTTCCGTAAATGAGTGAAATCATATGATAATTGTCTTTCTCTGCTTGACTTATTTCACTTAGCATAATCTCCTCCAGTTCTGTCCATGTTGCTGCGAATGTTGAGTAATCATTCTTTCTGATGGCTGAGTAATAGTCCATTGTATATATGGACCACATCTTCTTAATCCATTCTTCTGTTGAAGGGCATCTCGGCTCCTTCCACAATTTAGCTTGTGGACAATGCTGCTATGAACATCAGGGTGCATATGGCCCTTCTTTTTTTTTTTTCATTAATAATATATTTTTATTATATTGTTAGTCACCATACAGTACATCCCTAGTTTTTTATGTAAAGTTCGATGATTCATTACTTGTGTATAACACCCAGTGCACCATGCAATACATGCCCTCCTTAATACCCATCACCAGCCTATTCCATTCCCCACCCCCTCCCCTCTGAAGCCTTCAGTTTGTTTCCCAGAGTCCATAGTCTCTCATGGTTCATTCCCCCTTCTGTTTATCCCCCCTTCATTCTTCCCTTCCTTCTCCTACTGGTCTCCCTGCTATTTCTTGTGTTCCGTAAATGAGTGAAATCATATGATAATTGTCTTTCTCTGCTTGACTTATTTCACTTAGCATAATCTCCTCCAGTTCTGTCCATGTTGCTGCGAATGTTGAGTAATCATTCTTTCTGATGGCTGAGTAATAGTCCATTGTATATATGGACCACATCTTCTTAATCCATTCTTCTGTTGAAGGGCATCTCGGCTCCTTCCACAATTTAGCTTGTGGACAATGCTGCTATGAACATCAGGGTGCATATGGCCCTTCTTTTTTTTTTTTCATTAATAATATATTTTTATTATATTGTTAGTCA